>NC_142929.1:88519070-88594070 GCF_046866305.1 Octopus bimaculoides
AAACCATGTAAAGTATAATTTTTAACTACGGCTTTTGAAAAAGAATTAACACAGATGGCTTTCTTATGCTACACATTGTAATTAGATTTGAATAATCTTCTCTTTATTTATTTCTAATGAAGTATAGGAACATATATCATCCTTCATATTTGACTTGAAGTTTGTTTTATCGACTTCGGAAGGATGAAAAGCAAAATTAACTGTGATGGAATTTGAACTTAAATCTAAAGGGTCGTAACTAAATCATTTTAACCAATGTTGTCAACTACTGCCCAATAGACAAGTTAAAATAAATTTAAAACGATAAATAAATTAAGAAAGAATAAAATATCATAAATTAGCTACTATAGCTAATTCAGCAGCGATCGAGATCGAAATAGCAAATTCACCTTATATATAAATTAAACCGGTACGACATTAAAGCAATGTAATTATAAATTCAAGACTACAAGTGATAAAAGTCAATTCAATTTAGAAAAATGTATAACTAGGCTTGCATGCTATAAAAGTACGAAAATCCAAAGTCTATCCTATAAATTAAATCGTACAGAAACTTAAATGTTTACATACAACTGAACAGTCAGTGCGTAGCAGGAATGGAATGCTTGACATTTAACAAGGATTTTTAAGTGGCTGAAAAACAAAAATAATTGATTTTGAAGAAAGATAGAAAGAAAATCTACACATACTTAGTTCTAAACCCGGCAGTGCCATAATTTAGGTACTTCTCACACGTCTTCGAATACTTTGCCTTCAGAGAATCGTCGATGAGACAAGACGTGTCCATTGCAAACAATGTGGTTAATTTGTCAGGCCACACAAATCGAGAGTAGGTTTACTCTTTGTCGCGATTAGTTATTCCTGTATTTTATGTAAACAAACAGAAAATACTTTGTACAAAAACGTTTCCACAAGGAAATAATTATATTTAAATAAGTTTTTCCAAATTTTGTTTTAATTTTAGTTAGGAGCTTGAATGGGAATAAGTTTGTAAATAATTATGTTGCTACGTAACTTTTGAAATCTATTTCTACTAAGTAATTTCTTATAATATTTTAAAGCGGTGAACTGGCGTTAGCGCGCCGGACAAAGTGCAAAGATCAAAGTCCGGATCTATTCTGTTTGGCGGTCGACTGTCCATTGTGATGACAAGACTTACCGACTCAAACACGAATTCTTTTAGGAAAAAAAACTTTCAGTAGACATCTTGGCCCCGAAACCCGCAAAATTAAACAAGTTTGTTAGTCATCTCATCAATGCAGAAAAGAATAAATTATTAATTTGGCATTAAATAAAGATTTCTGCACACACCCACTATCCGACTTCGGATGATCATAACTTTCAGAATAATGGATATTTTTTAATGAAATTTTCTATGAATATGTGTTGTATCATGTAGATTCCAAATATACAAAATTGGTGGGGAATGTTTTAGGAAGGGGTGGGATGGGGAATTTCGAAAATTCACCGGAGTCCACTTCAATTCGTCTTAACTTTCAAGAAAATGGATATTTTTTAATGAAATTCTCTACAAATACACCTTGGACTATGTAAATTCCGAGGACTTAGGAATTTGGGGTGAAAACAATTGGGAGTTATTTTTGAGAACCGTTCCCCACTCGCGGGGGGCAGAAATCTGTCTAAATTTTGATCCTTTCACCCGCATGATTTACAGTAAGAAAAAAATAACTCGGATTTTTTGCGTGGAATCAAGTACCCTGACCTCCTAATATGCTGCAAATCCCTTATTTTTGTTCGGAAAAAAGTGGAGAATCATTGGAATTTTTTTTTTATGAATTCCGGTGACCTCCTAATAATAGTTTCATTTCGGCGCCAAAAATTGCAAAGGGAAAATGCTTTAGTTTTTCAAATCTATTCTGCAATCTGGAATATATATTATATCCAGTGATTTTAAGAGGTAGGAAAAAGATATTTTGTTAATATTATACTTTTACTTCATTTCACACATACATGCAAAAGCTCTAACATGTTTGTTTTCACTAACTTCTATAACCTCTGCATTTTCACTTATTTATTTCAAACTTTGAATTTTCATTCTAATGTAATCCATACTCTCTCGAAAACGTATTTCTGCAAAATGTTATCTAAAATTATGGGCAAAGAAAGAAATAGCAAAAAATATTCGAAAATGGGGGTGGGATGAAATTTCCGAGGGTTCCACCCCACCCACCCCGTTTTCCGGACTCAAAAACGGGTATTGTAGCATATTAGGGGATCACCGGAATTCATTCAACGGGGAAAAAAAGTCCAATGATTCGAGGATAGGGGGTGGTTCCCTCCCTCCACACTTTTTTTTCCGAACAAAAATAAGGGGTTTGCAGCATATTAGGCGGTCAGGGTACTTGATTCCACGTAAAAAATCCGAGATTTTTTTTTTTTCTTAGTGAAAATCGTGCGGGTGAAAGGATCAAATAATACCGGAATCTGTAGTTATGCCTGGAAGGGAGACAACTCATAAAGCAAGTTAAAAATGAAAAAAATGAGAAAGTGAAAAAGTTTTATAGAACAGCTGAGTATCCCGTCGTTGCCGAGTAAATTTCACTTTCGGTACAACACACCTGTATAAGTTGGATTTTCTCTATTTTGAGGGGTATTTTTCAATTTTGTTTTCTACCATACCTTTGCAAATGATAGGAGGAAGCTTTTTATGGAAAAAATTGCTTGAAAATTTATGCATCTCCCTTCGAGACAGATTTTGTTCATTTTTAACTTTTTTTGCAAGACGCACTTAAAAACAATGGAAGATGCTTTTACATTAAAAAATGTTTTTTAATCGAAAATTTATGATATTTTTCAAACTCCACTTATCCATTGAATACTGATTTTGGCCAATGCTTTTTGCACAACGCACTTGAAAATGATGAAAGAAACCTTGAAAGTTTTTTAAAAAATTGGAAATCTGGGATCACTATTTCAATCCCCATGACCTTTATTTTCAAGCAGAAAACGAAACATAATTTTTTTAAAATAGTTATATTTTAAAAACTTTTTCATTAACCCCACCACCACTACCATCATAAATCCTAAAATTTTGGCTTCTTTTACCTTCGAAATTTTTCTCATCATAGTTTTAAAATATGGATAGTTCGAGTCTGCAATTTGTTTCTGCGTATGATTTCAAAATAATTTTCAGACGAAAAGGTGTGTGACTTATGGGAGATTTAACTATTGTTTCTAGTACATCACACGACCACCTGCGACCTTCCTCGTTTCGTTGTCACTCTGAAATGTATTGATGCTTTTCTGTATTTTTCTCCTCATAAGCACAGTTTATGGAATGATGATGCGATAGTCCATTGCTGGGATTTAAACAGCAATATATTTGTAATTTGAATTTTTAACCCCCACCCCGCATTAACTGAGTCTATGCATCTGTGTGTGTGTATGTGTGTACGAAAAAACATTTACTAACAGAAAAGTACGCTATTAAAATAAAGTGTCTTTCATGTGCCTCTTTTTAAATCACTTTGTCACCCTTATAAAACCCCTGACACGCATGCATATACACTCTAACAAACACACGCACACACTCAGTGTGAGCTATATACTTTTATAGAGTGAGAAAAGTTGTATTCTTACCCTTACAACTGAGAACAGAATAATTGTTTCTAATAGTATAGGCATTACAAAGAGAATATCCCAGGGAAATAGTTTTTCTGTAGTTCTTTTCATTTTGACACTGACTCCATTATCGTTCCTACAGCAGAGAGTCGTTTATGTGTCACAGAATTGAAGGTTTTAACAAAGTCAGATAGATAACATCTACCCATGGGCCGCCATCAGTAATTTGGGTGATGTCCTTAAGAAACTCGATGAGGTGACTGCAGCAGCTGGAGTAAGGGATAAATCCAAATTGTGAGGGTTGAATAAAGCTGTGAGAGCTCCAGAAGTTCCAGAGTGTTCCTCTGACAAAAAGACACCATCAGTTTGGTGACACAGCTAGTAAGACTGACTGGACGGTAGTTGACAGGTGATGTGCGATCACCCTTTTTGAACAGGAGAATAACACTAGCAATTTTCCACTGCTCTGGAGTGACACAGATATTAAGGAAGAAGAAGCTGGAGTAAAAGAAAGAACCCGCTACATTAGAGAAGCAGATATGTAACATCATCAAGACAAGGAGAGGTACAGTTGCACTTATTCTTGAGGTGGCATTGCAGGTGTAAATTTCACAGATGTTATAGAATTTGATGTCATAGATGATGGAGAAGGTATATTTGGATTTTCAACAGTAAAATGCCAGTATAGCATTCAGCAATAAGTTCAGCGCATTCTTTGGAATCATCAGTGGTCCGACCCGTGTGGGGATTGTAAAGAGGGCCAACTGGAGAGTGAAGTCTCTGCTTCGAACGTACATATTTCCAGGACACTTTGCTGTGAGGGCTGGTTGCTCAAAGTCAAGTACTGCTTTTATGTCACTTGCTTGAGATGGTTGGACGATAATTGCGCCTTCTTCTATTCTCTTCTGTTCTATGCAGTCTATATTCCTGTTCAGCATCATGACGATCTTTCTTGTTAAGTCGAACTGCTGAACTCTCCCAAGTTGCACTTTGGGTTTTATTAGAGCGTTTGCGTGGTACTGATGCTTCACTTGCAGCCCAGATTATACTGAAGGTGTTTTGAAATGCGGTATTGACGTTCGCTGAGTCATAAAATTCAAATCAGTTTGGGCGTTGTGCAAGGAATACTGGTGGAATATTCTCATCAAAACATCTGTCAAGTGTAAGCATAACATGCCGGGTATTGTCGTATGGGACAGACAAGAAAAAGTATGTACCGTCATTGAGGCCAGCTGTCCTGCTGATGTGAACATCTCTTTGAAAATCAAAGAGAAAGAAGATAACTATGGACAACTGCTTCGAAATCTCCAGCTTCTATATCCGGATTAGAAATTTACATTTGTACCAATAATAATTGGAGCACTTAGTTTTGTAAGTAAATGCCTGTCAGTCTGGATAAGCTTGGATTTCAGAAAAAGAAATCAACCAACTGACTCGCACATTACAAAGACAACAATCTGTTAGCAGAACAGCAAAACTATGCAAGACTTTTCTCAGGTTTAAACTGTGACATTGTTTTCATTATCTATCTCCGACATGCAGATCATTCATCACTTTTTGACAGGACAAAGAAAACCTGTTTTCGCGCCTGTTGATCGTGGTGGTTTGAACGACCGAGAATTCTTAGATTCGGTTTCGAATCTAGGCTTGGAAAAGGAAGTGTTAATTTTTACAAGCTCTGATACCCATACATGGTTGATGATATGAGTGAGTCACTGGATCATGTTTTCTCTGTCCGTCTTCAATATCTCCGCTGTGATGGTGCAAATTTCAGGGTCTTTGCGGTTGTTGAGCTTCTTCAGAGGGACACTAATTTCATCAGGGATGACAGGATCGAGTCTCAAGTGTCGTTGGTTGTAGCTGTGTCTACAGTGTTGGTTATCGAGTGGAACAAATGGGTGATGAAGAAGACGGCTGAAGTGCTGCTTCCAGCGTTCAAGGTGGGCAGTTTTCATGGTGATGACGTTGCCACTGGTATTCTTCACCAGGGCTGTCTTAAACTGGGAACTGGCTGATGCCAGGGTGCTGAAGCGATTGGTGAGAGAGCACGCGAATGTTGAGGTGATGTGGGGATCACAGAGACAGGATGAGTCAGGGTGGGGCTGGTACTCGGTGGCGGGGTCTGCTCGCAACTTCAGCGTGACTGTCGCAGCCAGCAATTAAGTTCCTCTGTAGATCCAGCAGTCAGTGACAGGTGACCTCCAGCTGCGAGAGATGATGATGTGGTTGATTGCCTTCCTGGTGTAGCCGTCCGGACTGTACCAAATCCAGTGACGGATAAATTTGCAAGGAAAACAATTTCTGGCGATAAAGAGATTGTTGTAGCAGCATAGAAGTAGGTAATTACCATTGCCATTAGGGAATGGGTCGATAAAGATTGTGCCAGTGGGTTGAATCCAGAGTGGGTCAGCTGAAGGGAACCCGACGGAAGAAGAGATGGTAGCATTGGCGTCTGTCAGGATGATCGTGATGTCGTGGGATGGGGTTTGTTCTAAAACTTGTTGGAGCTAGTCGTAGTAGACATCCTTGACAGTGTTCTCTGCAACATCTGTAGGGACATAGGCAACGATGATAGTCATCTTCCCGTACCGATAGAGAAAACAGGCGGACAATAAACGGTCACTCACCGGGTTCCAGTCAATGAGTGACTTGTGGACGCGCTTGGGCATGGCCAGTGTCACGTCGCAGAGGCCAATCCAGTCCTCGGAGCCGTTCCAGATGAAGCAATGGTCACTTGCGATGAATTCACCACAACTAGGCCAGAGTGTCTCACAGAGTCCTGCCAGGGTGATGTAGCAGGATAGCTCTCGGGAGGGACAGCAGAGTGATTGCCCTGGGGCAAAGGAGTGTACATTTCATATAGCAACACAAATTTTGTAGCGTAAGCTGATTTCTCGTTGATCGGAGGCATACAGGGACCCGTTCCGATGCTTGGCAGTCTAGTTTCTTCTGATAAGTGTTGTAACAGGTTAAGGGCTCTTCTGGGCGGGTGTGGGTCCTCCGCAAAATAGTCGGATGATGAGTCTGCCATCTTGGCGACGAGCCGACGTGCCGTGGGTCACCGTTAGTTTGGAACCTCCCAGGTCTCTACATTGAAATTATTTAAAAAAATTTGCGCAAAAGTCTACAATTATACCACTTATTTTTATAAACCCTCTCATCTTCCAGAGCGTTTAAATTTAAAGAACGCTCTGGAAAATGCTAAAACATATCCCTTTTCACGCAGTATAATACAGAAGAATGATGTTTTATTTTTTATAATTTTTATAAGAGTTTAATTTATGAGAAAGTTGTTGAAAATATCAGTTTTGTGTAATGTTATTTGAAAGTTAATTTGTTGAAATAAGGAAATACTTCTGTTTTATTGGAGGCATTTTTTAAAATAAGGGACTAAAATTACTTTCACCGCTTAATCTTAGCTACGTTTTTTTTTATTAAATCTCATCGGATGGAAGAAGAAGTAACAACTGTATTTTTATTATATACACTGTTATATTGCTTTTTTGCAATTTGTGTTATCGCACCACCATCTGAATTAGTTTCAGCAGGATTCTCTATCCAGAATGTGTTTTCAAACTATTTAGGCAGCCAAGATCTTCACTTTATAATCTACCATCAACGTAGGACATCGATAACATTGGTCATTCATTCTATCTTACCACTTGGTAAGATATTTCGATTCCTTTTATTTTGTTTTCAGAGCTAATTTCCATTCGCATACATAATCATGAAATATTTTTGCAGTTGCATTTGGTGTAGTCCAGTATTGCCGTGAAGTTTCGGGTTGCCCTTAAGTTTTTATTTATTTTACAGTAAATATAAACACACAGAACCAAGTACACACTCAAAAAATAAGGAAATTAAAGTCAGTTTAATTTTATCTGTAGAGGATAATGGTAAAGAGAAAATGAATGTGTACAGAGTATAATAAACGGACGTGTCTTCCCGAAAAATTTATAATTTTCATCAGGAAAAGAATTAATATATAATAATAAGTTTTGCAATTATTTTTCTATTATCATTTTTGTCCATGTAGCAAATTACTGTTGAAAAACTAAACTTTAGTGCGAAGAATTGTTGATCTTTTTATGTACATAAAACATTCTTTATTCGTATCCTATCAGTTATTCGAAGCAGTATACTAAACATTTCCTATGCCTTATTCTTTCTTTAAATGACTGTTGATGATACAGACACCACAAATTTCCTTGAATTCTAGTGATTAATCTTTGATCATTTATTGGGCAGCAAAGCAGATAAGATAAGCACAAATACGATTCTAAATAACCCAGTTTACAGGAAATTGACAAGTTGTTCAATGATTTGCAATGCTGAAATCGTGTTTATTTCACTTGAACAAAAGCTTGTTACCATAAACGGTATTGTTGTTGATTAGCCCAGATCGAGTAGAGTTATGATGAAAAGAATTCCAACCGTGACCATCCCGTCTTTTTCAGACACAGTCTATCAACAACTATATTATGCAGTGTGTTCTACCGTTTTTTTTTTTTTAATAGTAAGAATCTAATTTGAAGACTATTTGGTTGCTACTTCTAGCTGATCATGCGACCACCTGGAGACTCTTTCTTTGGCATTGTGTGAGATATTTAGAAATAACTACTAAATTCTGATGTTATGTCGAAGATTCTTTTAGTTTGTTGTTCAAGGAAACAAAAAGGAAATATTGTTGTCTATCTCATGAATTCTTTAGACATTTGTAATATATAAAGCTGCCATTTTTCTAACAATCTTTTCAGGATATTATGTTGGGCTGAGCTGTTTGGTGGATAGCCGTCTTCATTTTGACTTGGACGATTTAACGTCAGGATGGATGATATATTTGATTCTGGCCACTAGCTTCCCAATTGCTACTCTTACCCTATTTTACTACTGGTCATTAAATAACTGGGATCAACACCCTGTAGCTAAACAGTTGCAACTGTTAACAGAAAATGGTTCATCTTGGCATGATATTGCTTCCTCCATTAATGTGGAATTTCGGAGACCAGATAAATTTACATCAGGTTCAATGGCACGTCGAGTAATTGTAACTGATTCTTGGGTTATGAAAACTTCTACATACCATGTGTATATCGCTCATCAAAATGATATTCATCTTAGCCTTGCTAGCAGTGAAGAACATCAAATGTCTTATGAATCAATGTCTATTGTTCAGTACCTTAACATTAACATTATACCCAACAATGCAGCTATTAAACCCTTTACTATCAGGTAAGACATACAAATGACCTTTTTATCTAAATTTGCTGTTATTTTTTAAATATTTTCTTTGAAAACTTAATTTTAAGTGCATTCCCAACAACATGGTTTTGGGTTTAGTTCTGCTATTTGGCACATTGGGCAAGTGTATTCTAGTTTAGTCTCAGGATGACTAAAGCTGGTTAGTAGATTAGGTAGATAGAAATTGAAAGAAGCTTGTCTCATACACAGTATATGGTACATGCATAACAATTAAAACCATGAAGATGAGGTAAAAGAGAAACAGTATATTAGGTTTATGCTCATTAAAAATTAAGAGTCTTTTATGTTTCAAGTATATGCTCTTCTATAGAAACAATGGACAAGGAGAGAAAGAAATGGAGGGAGAAAAGAACAAATATGTCTTACTTAGACAATTACCACATGCTGAAATGACTGGAAGAGGAAGAGCGTCAGAGGCATGAGTGGCAAGGGAGACACTTGTGAAGTTGACTTGAGGCATAGGTGGCAAGGGAGACAATGGTAAGATAAATATACATATGTGTGTGTTTATTTATTATATTTGTGCTGGTCTGAAAATCGCTAAGCAACAAGCAGTGTTGTCATTTCCCTTGTCATCAGATCATCTGGAAAACACGTGAAATATGAGATTCCTTGCTTGAAACAAGTAAGGGTTTGCAGAAGAAAGGGCATCTGCTTCTAAAACAACATTGCAATTATATATTTGTCTCACCCGTGTAAGCATGGAAAACAAATGCAACAAAAAATGAACTTATATATTTTTATATCATTCTTTTAATGCTTCCATGGAAGATTGGAAACAATGACACTTTACAGTGACACTCTCACTATCATATAATGTCAAAATAAAGAGTTGGTAACACACACCCTTGAGATATATATATATATATATATATATATATATATATATATATATATATATATATACCAGACAAAACACAAACCCCTTCAGGTAGATGGCCCTGCTCGATCTGTAGAAAAGGCGTAGGTAGAAACTCCATAAGATGTACCCAGTGTAAGCTATGGACACATAAGAGGTGCAGCAATATCAAAGGAAGGCTAATTAGCAAGATAGTTTTTGTATGTGGCAGATGCTCAGAAACAATAAACACTGAAACTGTGCAGAAAACAACCTTTGCCACATTCCAGGGAGAAAAACTAGAAGTAGTTGATAGCTTCTGCTATCTAGGTGACCAAGTTAGTAGTGGGGGAAGGTGCGCTGAAAGTGTAACTGCTAGAATAAGAATAACCTGGGCAAAGTTTAGAGAGCTCTTACCTCTGCTGGTTATACCGACTTGGTGCTCGTCGCTCTAAAGCATGGCAGTGAAACATGGGCCGTGACTGTTGAGGACATGCGTAAGCTCATAAGAAATGAAGCCAGTATGCTCCGATGGATGTGTAATGTCAGTGTGCATACTCAACAGAGTGTAAGTACCTTGAGAGAAAAGTTAGACCTAAGAAGTATCAGTTGTGGTGTGCAAGAGAGACGATTGCGTTGGTATGGACATGTGGCAAGAATGGATGAGGATAGCTGTGTGAAAAAGTGCCACACCCTAGCAGTTGAGGGAACCTGTGGAAGAGGTAGACCCAGGAAGACATGGGATTAGGTGGTGAAGCACGACCTTCGAACAATAGGCCTCACCGAGGCAATGACTAGTGACCGGGACCTTTGAAAATATGCAGTATGTGAGAAGACATGGTAAGCCAAGTGAGAGCATAATCTGTGGCCTCTGCCAGAAGTGAAGCCAGCTCACTTATTTGCATCTACTTCATTGGACACTAAACTCTGCTTGCGAAGACCTGTTGAGGCAAGTGAATTTGAAATCGAAATCAAACCAAATTCG
Source organism: Octopus bimaculoides (assembly GCF_046866305.1). Lineage (NCBI taxonomy): Eukaryota > Metazoa > Mollusca > Cephalopoda > Octopoda > Octopodidae > Octopus > Octopus bimaculoides. Next base: position 88,529,738 of record NC_142929.1, read on the forward strand.
ATGACTGGCACCCACGTCAACCTCTCCTTCATTGGACACTAAACTCTGCTTGTGAAGACCTGTTGGGGCAAGTGAAATCGAAATCGTAATTGAACCATATTTAATGACTGGCACCTGTGCCAGTGGAGCACTAACAGCACTATCCAAGCGTGATCATTGCCAGAGCAGCTGTCTGGCTTCTGTGCCAGTAGCACGTAAATAGCACCATTTGAGCGTGATCGTTACCACCGTCATCTTACTGGAACTTGTACTGATGGCACGTTAGGAAATCATTCGAGCGAGGTCGTTGCCAGTGCTGCTGGACTTGGCCCCTGTGTAGGTGGTACGTAAAAAACACCATTTTGAGCGTGGCCGTTGCCAGTACCATGTGACTGGCCCTCGTGCTGGTGGCACGTAAAAGCACACACAACACTCTCGGAGTGGTTGGCGTTAGGAAGGGTATCCAGCTGTAGAAACTCTGCCAGATCAGATTGGAGCCTGGTGCAGCCATCCGGTTCACCAGTCGTAGGTTAAATCGTCCAACCCATGCTAGCATGGAAAGCGGACGATAAACGATGATGATGAGGAGGAGGATATATATAATAGGCTTCTTTCAGTTTTCATCTACCAAATCTACTCACAAGACTTTAGTCACCCCAGGGTGATAATAGAAGACACTTGTCCAACATACCACATAGTGAGGTTGAATCCATAGCTGTGTGGCTTGGAAGAAAACTTCTTACCACATAGTAACACTGATACCTATATGTGTGTATGTCTGTGAACAGTTAAACATCTAAATATACATGAAACAATATAATCTATATGTAAAGATATCAAAATAGATATCTGTAGGAGACACTAAACCTTTGAGGTCTCATTTTCTTTGATACCAGTGCAATCATCAGTTGTGGAAAGAGGTCTTACCCTCATAGATATCTATAGCGATGATCAAATAGAGTTCAAGAAAATATATTACTAGACTGAAAATAAAACATGGGTCAATATGATGGATTAAACCTTTGAAGGGCTCCCACTGTCCAATGACAGAAACCAGTGAATGAATTATGTTGTTTCCTCTATATTGAGATGCTTAACTTCATGTCTTAATTAGCCCTCTCACAAGATATGTAGCATTATCGTGACTTTAATGTTCATATATATATATACACCAAAAAATGAGAATTAGTCCTCAGATGGCTTGTTTGACCACATTGCTAGCCTAATTTTCGACTACTTTATATTGAAGCTAAATGCTCTGTTATTGGGAAAGCAAACTGAGTATTGTCTCTTTGGAGTGGACTACAAACTGAAAATATGTCTGGAGACTCCCTTCTTTTCATGCACATCGTTAGCATAGATCGAATACATTTATATTCTATTTCATCCAGTGAGGTTTTGTTATGTGTGTGTGTGTGTGTGTGTGTGTTAGATGAAGAAGTGGTGATGATTGAAAATTCTGTACATAATAATTATAAGCTTATAAGCTTATGATTATTATTATTTACAGAATATAAGGATTGGCTTTGTGGTTAAGAAGTTCCCTTTGCAACCATGTGGTTTTGGGTTCAGTCCCACTGCCCAGTAACTTGGGCAAGTGTCTTCTACTATAGCCTTAAGCCAACCAATGCTTTGTGAGAGAGGCTATGTTTAGTTGGTAGGTTTGTCTGGGGCATACAAACTCTTAGAAATAGCAACAGAAAAGAGTTGATTGGCATGTAGAGCTTATTATTAAAATAATGTTTACCTTCACAATAGTTTGCAAAGTTCATGTCTCTTCTGCAAATTTTCATTCAGAGTTATTGTTGTCCTTATCGTCCCTAGTGAGAATTTTCGACTCTTGTTTATCTACATTACATTGCTCTTTAAAAACAGCAGAATTGTATAGTTTCTGAGAGACTAATGGAATAAATGAATTATTTATAACAATTTTTTTTTAAATTTTCTTTTTTTTAGATTAAATTCTTTAGAATATGGTGAGTTGAGAGGGAAGTTAAGAGCTCCTCTCCTGAATGCCCGCAATATCATTATTCATCAGTCATTGAGTGATCAGTTCCTTGTTGCTTTTCAAAATGAAGTAGAAAAAAATCCTGTGTATGTTTTGTCTCCAGAAACAGTAAGTTTTGTTTAAGTGAACTGTCTACTTTAAACCTATCTACTTACTCATATATGCACATAAGCCATAGGGCATATGCTAAATACATACTTATTTTCAGATTTTCAAGCAACAATGTTGGGGCCAATTTAATTAATGCCTGATAATTTATGAAGTATTATATTTCACAATTTGCTTTGAAACGGGTCAGCATAGGCAACTGAATGGCATCCACTGTAGAAAATTTGTCTGTCTGAATCACTGAAGCATAGAAAAGTGGACATTAAATGGTGATGATGATGATGATTGTCCCTATCAATAAATGTTACACATTAATCTGTAAAAACCTAAGAACACAATGACCCCAAGCAATTGTTGTGATATGTAGTTAAAGACTAGACTGTAGATATGATGGTTTGGTGAAAGCTGTGTGTGTAATGCATATCATTTTCTGGCAAAAATCAGTTTTACTGCATTTAATAATGACTACTCTGATAAATCAGTTTTGCTACGAAATAGTTGAAATTCAATTGCAAAGAGTGAAATTATTACTGGGAGTACAACAAAATTGGAAATTAATTTTCACCATTTAAAATCACATTGTTGCTGTGCAGCATTTCTAAGACTCATCAGCCCAGTCCACAGTGAATATTATTTGTGTAATTAGAATAAGATAAGTATATTCCTTTGCAGTATGCATCTGTATTGTGAAAGTTTCAAATATGAATATGAGTAGTATACACCATGTTCTAAAATTTGCCAAAGCTAGAATGATTATGTAGATTATCACTGTATCAACCAGACTATCAAATGTTACACATCACTGATCACAATATACTTCCAATTCTTTTTTGACTGTGCTATCCTTTTCCACCTTGTCTCAAATTGCTTAACTAAATCATCTTCCTATTGTCATGGAGGTCTTCCAAGTATCCTTTTCTGACCTCTTCGATACCACTCGGCAACTGCATGGGTCCACTTATCTGTGAATCTTGCGTTGTGTCCTTCCCAGAGGAACTTGTACTTTCAGTATTCTGTGATTACATCATCCACTCTGCTCTGTTCTCAAATTCTCTCATTTCAAATATTTTGTAAAAATATTCCATGATGATTTTGTTGCTTCCCACCTTTATTTGGCCTTGTGCTACTTCTTGGATCACATGCAGTCTGTTTCCATGCAGTTCATTTTAAAACTTACTACATGAGTGTTCAGCTCTGTCAGCATGGTCTACAGCAGATCTCTGGTGGTTTTAGTGATGAGTACATGTCATCTGCCAATTGGGGGTGAGTTAGTAGCTCACTGTTGATGTTCACACCATCTGTCTAGTCAGTGTCCCTGATGAGCATTCCTAGGCATGCAGTGAAGAACTTTGGGGAGATGGTATTTTCTTTGATGCCCTTCCCAATTGGAACTTTTGCTGGTGGCGATAGCCGAGCTATATCTGTTGTGCATTCAGATTTTTATCTCGGAACAGTTTGATATATTGCACCTTGACACCTTGCATTTCCAAAGATTTCCGTACCACATTCATCTCGACACTATCAAAGGCCTATTCTTAGTAAACAAAAGCAATGCATAGAAGCATCTTGTATTCATTTGCTCATTCTGTAAGCTGTGAATATATGCTCCACCATACTGTAGTTCTTACAGAAACCTACTTGCAAAATATTACCTATATCTTACCTGTGTTGTTGTTTAACCCCGAGTCAGTTCTGGTTGAGTGAGCCTATGATCAAAGGAGTTCCCACCATGTTTTCTTCTGTATCAAAACATACATTCCAATTTTAAATAGTACAATGTGATTTGAGGGAAATTTCATTGCTATTTCTGATATGTTGAGCAACTTAATAGAAAATCTTTGAAGGGGATAATAGTTTTAAAATATATAAAATATTTTATCATGAATTAACTGGTATAAATTATGTTGTCCCAGCATTGTTGCTTAAAACCAACTTAGTTGTATAGAAACCTAACATACTCATGCAGATACTTTTACATGCTTGCAAAAACATACGCTTGAGAAATGCAGTTGTAAAATTGAAACTTATTTCAATGTATGTATTCCTTATTGCATTATTTCTGGGTAAAGATAACATATCCAGTTTGTATTTCCTTTTGGAATTGCAGTCTTAATGAAAGCATGAAAACTACTTTACTCCATTTCTCTTCGTCTATAAGTCTGTGATTTCATACATGTTAAAAATCATTATTGCCAGACCTATGATGTTGTGCAGAATGTTTTAGTGAATCATATTTGCTGCATCTCTGCTCAGTTGCCAGTTCTTCATTCAAATATGCTCAGTGCCAGTAAAATGCCATTACCTCAAAGTTTTTCTTTAAAATGTGACACATATCAGCAAAGAAGCTTTATTGTACCAGTTGAGCTGCTCAATCTAACAATAAAATCTCTTTCAACAGTGCCAGTCTTTGCAGTTTTAAAATGATGTCCATGTTTTAAGTTGTAAATTTTGGAGTATCATAGAAACATTAAAGATAGACTTACTATAATCAGTGTTTTACACTGATTGTCACAGCCAATATTTGAGACAAGGCACTAAATCTGTGAAATATCTGTAAACATTAAATGAGCAGCTACTTGGACAGATTTGAATTAGGCTACACAATAACTCAAACACAATCTCTACAAATAAATAGAAAAGATTTTTTAACTATTTCAAGTATCAGTAGAAGAACACAAATACTAAAATGCAAAGTTTAAATTGTAAAAACAAAAGTTCATTTCTATACAATGTAATGCTCCCTAATTCTATGCAGCATTATAGACTTCAGTTTCATACCGTGATTTGAAAAACGGTTACACAAAGAAGTTTCCTGTGATATTTTCCATTATCATTAGGGAATTTTGGCTCAAGTTTTCAGTCTAATAAAGGAAGTAAGAAGAAAAAAAAGACCCAACTATCTCAAAAAGGAACTAGAAGTCTTTTCTGCAAAATATTTTTTAAACTGAAAATAGCATGATTATATATTGTGCAATTAAGCAATATTCTAAGATCACATTAACATTATTAAACAGAACAAGCAGTAACTACATATGAATACTTTCTCTTCCTGCTGCTACTGTTATTCTGAGATTCTTAGATTACATCATAGCAAAAATCCCCCATCTTCTGGTAAATTTTTAACATATATAAAAGCAGGCAAAATAAAGCTATAAGATGACCTGTTCACCAAGTGATAATCAAGTGATATTTTAAAAAAGAACAATCGATTTTATAGAGAATGTGAATAAGCAAATGGATTTTCTAAGTGCAACAATATCAAAGCAATCCTATTTTCAAGTTCTTATCTTAATTTATAGTCCTGAGCCTGGTGCAAAAAGCCAGCAGGGAGCAGGCATGGTCATTTAAACCATTTTCAGGATGATCATTTAGATAAGATCTCAGACTTTCAGATAGGAAGACATAAACTGTCACCATACTCAATACTCACATATAAATATAAACCTATACATATATGCATATATGTATGAACACATATATATATACGCTATACCAGTGGCGTGCAGTCAAGATATGCTAGTCGTGCACTGCATGTCTGTTGAATTTTATATAACTCAAAAATCAATTTAAGAAGGTCATGTATTTATAACCACATTGCAAAGATGTCCAAATCATTGGAAACTGAGCTAAAATAATTACTTTGTTTCAAAGGAAACCCATCCAGATTCATACTTTGCTGTGTTTCCATTTTGCTTCCACTAGGCATGCTTTTAAAGAAAAACGCATATGAAATCTTTTGTCCCCCACTTCCTATTTTTCAATAACTAACATTTCAATGCCTGTGAGATTCTTTTTTATCTTGATAAAATAACTACGGAAGGCATGCTTTCAGAAAAACGCATGTTTTGGTTTCCCTTCCTATCAGTTCTTCTTTGTAATTGATGTCGCTAAATTTTGAAGTTGCGATTTTCGCCAATTTTTTTTCAGGATCGGAATCTCCATAGCTGAAAATGTGAGTTTCCATAAAAAAAAAGAAAGTTTAAATAAAGGTGGTAGTGGTGGGGTTATGTCTCTGCTATGTGCACCAAATATTTATTGCATGATCAACCTCAGAAGTCACCGCATACCACTGCACTATACACTAGTATATACAGATATACAGTTACATTCATATATACATATACATGCATATATCCACTCAATTATATATATATATATATATATATATATATATATATATTTATATATATATATATATATATATATATATATATATATATATATATATATATATTTATATATATATATATGGGGTACACCATTAAGCAGTGATGTGTATAAATATAAAGGTATTACAAGTTCAGATATGCTTGAGGCATATTTGAACTCATAACAAAGCCATTCACGGTGTTTTGACAAGGAGGCAATTTCCTCACAAATCAGTGTAAATACACAAAATGAGTTCGCAGTACCACCTACCCATACTGTGAGATGCATGCATTTTGGAGTGGTTATCTCCTCTTCAGCCTCAGAAACTGGATACAGTGTGCTGCGAACTGATGTGAGATATTTTCTCTTATGATAATCCCATTGTTGATCAATGATTGTCCACACTAATCAGTGATTCACCATAAACAAAACATGGAGAGACAGCCCTAAGCAGTGATGTACATTTGATGTATTTACACACTTTTGTCTAGAGCAAGAAATTTTTGCCACAACAAAATACAGTGAATGGCTTTTGTACAAGTTCAAATATATCTCAAGCATATTTGAGCTGGTAATTATTTTGTATTCTTTTATTCTTTTACTTGTTTCAGTCATTTGACTGTGGTCATGCTGGAGCACCACCTTGAAAGATTTTAGTCGAAACAACATGACCCCAGGACTTATTTATTTAAAGCCTAGTACTTGTGTGTGCGTATATAGACGTATATATGAACATTTTTTGTGTGCACGTGTGTGTATGCATAAATTATTTTTGGCGAATGTGGGGGTGTGCATGCATGTATTCCAAGCGAGTGTGAACGAGCATATGCACATAGCCACATGTATATGGGTGTGCGTGCGTGCATGTGTATGTATGGATATGCGCTCCACGTGTTTGCCATGAGCATATTTACATCTTTACTTTTTATTCTTATTGCTTATTTTTTTACACTTTTTTACACATTCTTCTGTATTTTGTCTTTAGCCCTGTTTTTTTTTTGTGCATGTGTATATATAGACGTGTGTATGAACCTTTTTGTGCGTGTGTGTGTGTGTGCGAGCGTGTATGCGGGTATGTATATATTTACATTTTTTTTGGCGAATGTGTGGGTGAGCAAGTGTGTGTCTCGAGTGAGGGTGGATGAGTATATACATATAGGCACATGTACGTGGGTGTGCGGACGTGCAAGTTTATGTATGGACATGCACACTTACGCGATTGCTATGAACATTTTTACTCCCTTACCTTTACTCTCTCCCCTTACTTAGCAGTCATTCTCATAGCTCTTTTGTCTTAATAACAGTCAATCACACAGTAATTTCCCTTTGTTTAACGGTCATTTTCATAGCATTTTTTTCGATGGCCCAATAACTGAAGAGATGCCGGCATAGGTTTCCACCCCGACATCCAAAACTCAGAGTTTTATCATGCCTACCAAATAATTGTCACATATTATATTTACAGATATATATATAGGAGTGGCTGTGTGGTAAGTAGCTTGCTTACCAACCCCATGGTTCCGGGTTCAGTCCCACTGCGTGGCATCTTGGGCAAGTGTCTTCTACTATAGCTTCGGGCCAACCAAAGCCTTGTGAGTGGATTTGGTAGACGGAAACTGAAAGAAGCCCGTCATATATATGTATATATATATATATATATATATATGTGCGTGTGTGTGTTTGTGTGTCTGTGTTTGTCCTCCTAGCATTGCTTGACAACCGATGCTGGTGTGTTTATGTCTCCGTCACTTAGCGGTTTGGCAAAAGAGACCGATAGAATAAGTACTAGGCTTACAAAGAATAAGTCCCAGGGTCGATATGCTCGACTAAAGGCGGTGCTCCAGCATGGCTGCAGTCAAATGACTGAAACAAGTAAAAAGAGTATATATTATATCTATCTATCTATATATATATATGTATATATATATCATCATCATCATCATCGTTTATCGTCCGCTTTCCATGCTAGCATGGGTTAGACGATTTGACTGAGGACTGGTGAACCGGATGGCTGCACCAGGCTCCAATCTGATTTGGCAGAGTTTCTACAGCTGGATGCTCTTCCTAACGCCAACCACTCTGAGATTGTAATGGATGCTTTTACGTGTCACCCGCACGAAGGCCAATCACACGGTACTGGCAACAGCCACGCTCAAAATGGTGTATTTTACTTGCCACCTGCACAGGAGCCAGTCCAGTGGCACTGGCAATGATCTCGCTCAAATGTCTTTTCATGTGCCACTGCCACAAGTGCCAGGAAGGCGACGCTGGTAACAATCACGCTCAAATGGTACTATTTACATGCTACTGGCATGGAAGCCAGACAGCTGCTCTGGCAGCAATCACGCTCGAACGGTGCTCTTAGCATTAGTACTCCACTGGTAGAGGTACCATCACGATTTCGCTTTCGCTTGTCCCAACAGGTCTTCGCAAGCTGATTTTAATGTCCAATGAAGCAGATGATTGGCATGGGTGCCAGTCATCGAATTTAGTTCAATTTCGATTTCACTTACCTCAACAGGTCTTCACAAGCGAAGTTTAGTGTCCAATGAAGGAAAGGTACACATAAGTGGGCTGGCTACATCCATGGCAGAGGCCTTGGATTTTGATCTCACTTGGCTTGCCAGGTCTTCTCACGTACTGCATATTTCCAAAGGTCCCGGTCAATAGTCATTGCCTCCGTGAGGCCTAAAGTTTGAAACTCATGCTACACCACCTAATCCCAGGTCTTCCTGGGTCAACCTCTTCCACAGGTTCCCTCAACTGCTAGTGTGTGGCACTTTTTCACACAGCTATCCTCATCCATTCTTGCCACATGTCCATACCAGCGCAATCATCTCTCTTGCACACCACAACTGATGCTCCTTAGGTTCAACTTTTCTCTCAAGGCACTTACACTCTGTCAAGTATGCACACTGACATTACTCATCCATTGGAGCATACTGGCTTCATTCCTCGCGAGCTTACGCATGTCCTCAGCAGTCACGGCCCATGTTTCACTGCCAGGTAGCATGGTTGTTCATACACATGCGTCATAGTCTGCCTTTTACTCTGAGTGAGAGGCCCTTTGTCACCAGCAGAGGTAAGAGCTCTCTGAACTTTGCCCAAGCTATTCTTATTCTATCAGCTACACTTTCAGCGCATCCTCCCCCACTACTAACTTGGTCACCTAGATAGCGGAAGCTATCAACTACTTCTAGTTTTTCTTCCTGGAATGTGGCAAAGGTTGTTTTCTGCACAGTTTCAGTGTTTATTGTTCCTGAACATCTGCCACATACAAAAACTAACTTCCTAGTTAACTTTCCTTTGATATTGCTGCACCTCTTATGTGTCCATACCTTGCACTGGGTGCATCTTATAGAGGTTCTACCTACGCCTTTTCTACAGATCAAGCAGAGCCATCTACCTGAAGGGGTTTGTGTGTTGTCTACCTTCCTACTTATTAGGACTTTGGTTTTAGCTAGGTTGACTCTAAGGCCCTTCGATTCTAGTCCTTGCTTCCACACCTGAAACTTCTCCTCTAGTTCTGATAGTGACTCAGCAATTAGTACAAGGTCATCAGCATGGAGGAGCTCCCAGGGGCATATATTATATATATATGTATACATACATGTATATATATTATATATATATATATATATATATATATATATATATATATATTACACATATATGTACATATGTGTGTGTGTGTGTGTGTGTGTGTGTATAATATATTACATATATATATATATATGTACATATGTATATATATGTGTATATATATATTATATATGTTATATATATATATATATATATATATATATATATATATATATATATATAGGAGAATTCACGAAAAAACAACAGACGAAGACAGGTGGTGTAAACAACAAATGGATGTATGAGTATAATGCTCAGGAATATATATATATATATATATAGGAGAAAAATAAGTTTAATGATTGACAAACAGTTGCACACAAATACTGTAGAGTTTATTTTAATCAGACAATCTAAATAGTGTTTTTAGATCTGTTCTCTAAGATTTAACTAATTCTTGCTTTAAAATCTACTTCATATCTTCTTGCGAGAGAGTGGTACAGAGAGGGAACATAATGGAGTTCAGTAGTATTTCAAATATAGAAGCTTAAATATCTTGTAGGGCATATCTCTCTCTCTCTCTCTCTCTCTCTCTTTCTCTCTCTCTCTCTCTCTCTCCCTCTCTCTCTCTCTCTCTCCTCACAGGTGCAGAGCCGTCGGCAACTAAACCAACAACCCTACAGAGCTTGCTTTGTGAGGGGCGTGTTTTTTCCTGTTATTTGGTACTCTGCAAGATTAAATACAAGACCTGTCAAATGGCAGATGGACTCTGAAGAGTCAACAGCCATCCAAATAAGCAACTCTTATTATTAGGTGTGTTTCTTATTATGCCCTCACAGCTTAAGACAATAATAATAATTCGGTTGTCTTGTGGCCATACCCACTTGAGGGAAAAGATTCAAGAATAAACCCTGAGGATAAATCCAGAGCCAGAGTCCCTAAGGCAGTTTGATGCTCCGTATGCTCCATGGACTGTGTGTCATTAACACCTACTTCCAGGTCAAAGCTTGACACAGGGTCTGACATCATTCTTGCTCAGGACATTGGCTCTAGCTAGATCTGATCCTCACAAGATGCATCTACCTGAAGAATATGTTCCTGGCTCAGTCCTCTTCAAAGCGTTGACTGTGACACAGATTGCTCCGTAGTTTACTGCAATCCTGAACTCCAACCAAAAATGATGCACTGGCCCAAACCTCCTGGCAAGCAGCATATTAGTGCTACTGCAACCCAGCAGCCAGCTAAGTCAGATGTGGTCCTCAAGTCATTGGAAGATGCCCTTGTTGCAGACCCATTGGAATGCAATGTTCAGCAGAGATGGGACTCTCAGGGACATCATGCATAGCACTGCACTAAGGGCCTTTGGGAGGAGGTGGAAAATTACACAAGACTGGTTTGAAGCGAGTGTGAAAGAGCGCAATACATCCATGGTGAAGTGTACTGCCCTGTTGAAGCACAAACACCAACCCACCAGGGCAACACTGCATTTGTTGAGATCAGCAAAGAACAACTTGCAGAAGACAGATACTGTGCAAATGACTACTGGCTAGAATTATGTGAAGACATCCAACTTTCATTGTGCGCTGAAAGTGTAGCTGCTAGAATAAGAATAGCCTGGGCAAAGTTCAGAGAGCTCTTACCTCTGCTGGTGACAAGGGGCTTCTCACTCAGAGTAAAAGGCAGACTGTATGACGCATGTGTACGAACAGCCATGCTTCATGGCAGTGAAACATGGACTGTGACTGCTGAGGACATGCGTAGGCTCGCAAGGAATGAAGCCAGTATGCTCCGATGGATGTGTAAAGTCAGTGTGCATACTAGACAGAGTGTAAGTACCTTGAGAGAAAAGTTGAACCTAAGAAACATCAGTTGTGGTGTGCAAGAGCGACAATTGCGCTGGTATGGTCATGTAGCGAGAATGTTGGGGCAAGCGAAAGCGAAATCGTGATGGCACCTGTGCCCAGCGTCACCTTTCGGGCACTTGTGCCCGCGGCATGTGTAAGGACTTATGAGTGAGATCGTTGCCAGTACCCCTGGACTGGCTCTTGTGCAGGTGGCACGTAAAATACACCATTTTGAGCGTGGCCATTGCCAGTACCGCCTAACTGGCCTTCGTGCCGGTGGCACGTAAAATCACCCACTACACTCTCGGAGTGGTTGGTGTTAGGAAGAGCATCGAGCTGTAGAAACTCTGTCAAATCAGATTGGAGCCTGGTGTAGCCATCTCGTTTCACCAGTCCTCAGTCAAATTGTCCAACCCATGCTAGCATGGAAAACGGATGTTAAACGACGATGATGATGATATATATATATATATATTGTCATCAAGTGAGTGTCAAAAATGTTCTGAATTCTATTCCTGCCAAAGTTGACTTTGCTGTATATCGTTCTGGGGTTGATAAAATTTAGTGCCGGTATATGTATTCGAGTTAATCTACTTGATTGTTCTTTGCTCTAAAAAAATTTGTGTTTTTTTCCCTATGTTAGAAATCATTATTATTTACAATTAGGATTCTTATGTTGAACAGTGCAAATTACAATGAATTGAACCATATTTCATTATTTTCTTTGCTTTCAGGATGTGGAGACATGTGTTGGTTGTCTTCAGAAAGAAGCAAATGTAAAACTCCAAAAGTTATGTACTGAACTGAGAGAAGGGGATTGTCAACAGTGCTATTGTCGTCCAATGTGGTGCCTTGATTGTATGGGTAAATGGTTTGCAAGTCAACAAGACAAAGATAGCTCTCAGACATGGCTAAGTGGTAAAACACCATGTCCAACTTGCCGCAGAAGATTTTGTATCCTCGATGTCTGTTATATTACTCAACCGTGATATTTTTATTCTGAATGAAATGGCTATTGTGGGCTTCAATTATGGGTAATCTAAATGCTTCAAACTGATCTGTTCATGTACTTGATTGTTGGTATTACTAATAACTTGGCTTAGTTCTAGGTATTGCTAAGAACCAATAAAATGTACATCTGTCTTATTTATATATTTGAACTGAGAAAACTTTTTTATTAATTACTTAGTCACAAAGTAAATTTTTATAAGGGATAAGTATAATCATTTGTCTTCAGTTTATTACTGCTGTTTGGCAACCCAATCAAGAAAAAAGGGAATAGCTGACTGTAATGAAATTTGGCCATAACTGAAGAGATGACACTAAACAATTGTAAAGCATTTTGCCTGGAGCTCTACTATTTCAACAATCTCCTCTATTTTAGATTTTACAATAAAATTAACTTCAATAAAAGTTTGAATTTATTATCAGCACATTTTTTTCTGTCTTCTTCCTTTGCCTTTGAAGTGGTTAATCTAATAACCAAGTATCATGTGGCCTCACCAGTTTTGCTAGTTATCCATAGGTGTTGTGAATTTAAGTTTTGATACATCTCTATTATCCTGTTGTGAATTAAGTTTCACTGATCCACTTGTCAATAGACCCATTCCATCACATGAGTTCTATGTATTAGCTGGAGCAAAACAGTAAAATAATGAGAGGATAAGCCAATAAATTAATAATCTCTGTGCATTTGTCCAACCTGCTAGAATTAGAAGCCAAATCACTTTCAAGTTCTGTCCTTCTTTCTTAAAATGGATGAATGTACTGAATAAATAAGCCATGAATATGCCAGGAAAGAAGATGGGATAGTCAGAGACTAAAACTGTTGGTTAAAACAATGAACATTCAAGAGAATAACAGTCAATGAAATTCTGTCCAATACCACATGTAGATAAAATTTGAAAGAAACAACTCTGCATGAAACAGGCCTTAAAACCTTTAAAATAGTGTTTTCTACTATTTCACTTCACATAGATTCCAAAAACATTATATACTAAAAGTTTAATATAAATAGATGACGTTTAACAAACCATAACTATAACAACTACAGTATCAAACAAGAAATACTACCTTCTTAATGGTATAACTCTACATAGAATACATGCAACAATTCCAATACCTGACACATGGAAATAAATCATCATCATTTTTTTAACCTACACTTTCCATGCTTGTATTTGTTGGGCAGAGTTTATTGTGGCAGATTTTCTACAGCCTGATGCCCTTCCTGTCACCTACCCTCACTTGTTTTCAAACAAGGTAATATTTCCCCATAGCCAGACATGTTTTTGTTGAATATTAGAAATGACTAGCACTGCTTGTATGACAGTGACACTTGTTTACAACTACCACGTGATCTCAAGATGAGACACACACACACACACACACACACACACACACACATATACTTACACATAAGTGTGTACCAATGTGCCCATGAGATTGATAAGTGGCTGGCTGGTTTTCTGAAGTTAGTGTTGCAGATCAATCACTCATTTACATTACAGAACTTTTGTTGTCTTATTCTCTCCTTATTCTAAAACCTAAAGCTGTAACCTCCATGCACTTCATGAAATTCATTGGAGTGTAGTGTCTGTGTGTGTGTGTGTGTATTTATCTATCTATCTATATATATATATACACACACACACACACATATATATATCTCATCATCATTGTCATCTTCATTTAATGCCTGTTTTCCATGCTGGTATGGGTTGGATGGTTTGACAGCAGCTGGCCAGCTGAAGAGCTGCCCAAGCTTCATGTCTTTTTGCATGGTTTCTATGGCTGGATACCCTTCCCAATGCCAACAGAGTGTATTGGGTGCTTTTATGCAACACCAGCACAGGTGTGTTTATGTAGCACCAGCATCCACAAGCCTGCAAAGTTAAGAATGCTCAGCTGGAGAGGGAGCAGGGAGCAGCCTGTATGCAAGGACAATCACACTTAGCTTGACATGTCTTCTCAAGCACAGCAAACCACCAGGAGCTTCGGTCCACTCTCAACGCCCCTGTGAATCCCAACACCCATAAATCCTTTCTCACCACTTCATCCCATATCTTCCTGAGTCTACTCCTACCACATGTTTCCTCCACAATTTGACATTGACACCTTGATGCAGCTGTCTTCATTTATATGCATTACATGACCGTACTAGCACAACCTTCTCTCTTGCATACTACATCTAATGCCTTGTGTACCGAGTTTTTCTCTCAAGTCACTCTGTTGTATATGTACACTGACATTACCCATCCATTGGTGCATACTGGCTTCGTTTCTGTTAAGCCTTTGCATATCCTCAGTAGTCACAGCCCATGTCTCACTGCCATAAATATTTATATTTGTTATGTGTGACAGAACCAGTATTAGTTCAAAAGAGCAATTTGTGTATCATATGTAAAGCTGATACCTTGTGGAAAACCTGATAAACTGTGGTAATTGTCTCAAGATAGCATCTCATATATATGTATAGCATTAAAAAAATATTTCTATCTGTAGCTGATGAAAATTGTCCAACAGTGGTGGTGGCATTGCTAAATATGTATCTCTGCTTCACTGAACTTTCAGTAATGTATCTGCTTTAAGTTTGATACATAGAATACTATTTTGGACTAATACTGCTTCTGTAGGCCATAAGTTTTTATTCAACCTGCCATCAATGACTTTTCTGTCACTGTTTCTCTGTATCAGTGGAGGCTGATTTTTATCTTAGTATGTGGTTGCCAGTGGATTCTTGCTACTGACAAAGCCCAGACTTTGTCTTTCGTCCTTTCAGGGTCAATAAAATAAGTACAACTTGACTACTGGGTCAATGTAATAGGCTGGCTCCTCCACTAAAATTCCTGGCCATGGCCCTCTCTATTATAATGTCTGCAACAACGGGGAAGTCATCTACCACCACTGACAGTAGTGTCCTCACTGCTTGAATGAATTCAAGATAGAAAGCCTGCAAGCTTTCCTATCTTCTAAAGTGACCCTTCTGGTCCCTTGCCAAGAGAGTCTATATTAACTTCACAAAATTCTTCAATTGACCGTACCTCAATAAAAATGGCTTTGTAGCATTCAATTATACAGCCTATCACATTTACTAACTTCTTCATTTTCAAATTCCCTTTTTAATCTCCATGCATTTGCCTAATCCAAAAACTATTTTGATTGCTCCAATCCTGATAACATCATTTTCATTGCTATTTCAAATTTTCTCCTACAGGAATCTAATCCCACTCTTTGGAAGTACACTATAGTATGTCCCATATCTGAGAAAGGCAATCTCTCCTACTCTACCAACTACCAACCTATCACTCTTGATTTCAGCATCCCAAAGGTGATGGAAAGTTATAAATGATTGCTTCCTTCATCACAATGAATCCCTCCTTTTCCTCCTCCTCCTCCTTAACCTGTACAGTTTCTACAGAACCAGATTTACCTGTTCTATGAATAGAGCAAATGCAAATATATAAGAATATTTTTAATTTATAAAGTGGTCTCACAGAAATTAAGCTCTCACTATCTTAAAAAATTAAATGCATGATCTTTCATCCTCTTAATATATAAAGCTGAAGTTGTGTGTCTGTGTGTAGGCTTTTTAAAAGTTTATAGAAATTCACATTTTCCACTTTTTCGGGAAAATTTTTACATCAATGGAATTTTTTCGATGTGAACTTTCCAGTGCAGTAATTAGATTTAAAAAATTCTGTTTACTTTGTGTGATTTAAGGGAGATTTGGCTTTTGTTTCTAGCAACTTTTATATTTCTTCCATTCTATGTGTACCGGCATTCTTACACATCGATCACGCGCGTAATATATAATATAGAGAGTAAGAGTAAAAGAGGGAGGGAGAGAGAGAGAGAGAAAGTGATACATACAAAGTCATAGATTAACTAGGTTTAAGACTATTCTTCCCTTTCTATTCTTTCCTCGTTCTTCTTCCTCTCTCCCATTTAATAGCTTTCTTCTATCCCTCTACCTCTATCTATGTGACCTGGTCATCTGGGGCTTATCGCCATTTCACTCGTTCATGTTTTCGTTACATTGTCTGTCTGCATGTCCAGCGTCCTTGTCTCTTAGTATTTTTTACATATTTTTCATAACATAGAAACGTAAAAACACACACAACCACACCTACATGATCTGTGACAACCACGTACGCATAAATACATACACACATCAACATTATAGATATAAGATTTAGTTTGTGTGTATTTCTTATATAAACACGCGCACGCATTGCTATTTTATAACTGTCTTCCGTTCTCCCTTCCTCTCTTTCTCTCTCTTCATTGCTCCCGTTCTCTATTCCTTTCTCCCCCTCTCTATCTCTTCCTCTCTCCCTCTTCTCTCTCGCTCTCTCAAACGCACACACGCGCACGTACACACAAGTATTCACTACAATATAACTAGAACTTACTTTACTACATGTTCATCAATGTTCTGTAAATATACAAACTACAGAGCTTATGTAGACAGGACAACATTGAAAATCAGTGAACTTCATTAGAAATGTGAAAACGGCGATCTTACATTACCAGTTCCAAAGCTGTCAGTTAAACCACATGTGTTTATTTACATCACATCGGCCTTTTCCGTAAAAAGGTTTTAGGGTTACAGTAACGGTTAGGGTTAGGGACGGAATTCCCTAATCCTAACCCTAAAACCCCTTTACGGAAAAGGCCGATGTGATGTAAATAAACACACGTGGTTTAAATGACAGCTTTGGAACTGGTAACGTAAGATCGCCATGAAAACTACCCACCCTGCCATCTGTTTTAACTTTTTGTTGTTCTGTTTAATATATACATAGATTATGCCTCCAAAGAAGAGAGTTTGCTGGGGAAAGAAAGCAACCAGTTTAAAAAGACAGCAACAGACTGCAGTAATTCACCACAATCCAGAAGCTACTTTGAACATAATGCAAAATGGTGCATCAACATCTACTGCCCAATCTGATAGAATTCTGGCAGAACTGTGTAGCAGTAGATCGCCAGCAATTGCTTCATCAGAAATTGCCGTCCTGCCTCCTGCGAAAAGGGATTACCCTGCTATGTATAATCAGGGCAGGGCAAAAAGTTGTTTTGCACAAGCATTTGTATAGCCAATTAGACGAATGAAATTTACGTACGCTTAATAATGTTACGCAAAACAGCCTTCAGACTTTCCCTATTAATTTCATCGTTTTTTGAATTATGAACATATTTACATCATAAGGGTTTTTTCGTTGTAAGGCTTTCATTTTTAGTTGATTTTCACCTAGCAAGACTTATCGTAGATGGCGTAATAAATCACACCTGGACAACGTCGGGTTATATTGCTAGTAATCAATAAAAGAAAAAAAAATCCCAGTATTCAATCCATGCAGTTTGTTTTTAGCCTGAGGGAGCTATATATAATGTGGGTCACACCTTTGGTTCTCGCATCTGTGTATAAGGTATTTTGTTGTTTTTTTCCAGTTCCTGGACTGTAAAAACATGCTTAAGCTTTTCCGTTTTGCGTAGGATAATTTTAACAAATGTATTGTCTAAAATATTAGCCTATGGATTCCATCTGTCTTGTTTTTTTTGGTGGGGGGGGGGATTAGAGCTTCCTGTCAGATTGCACTCTGAGTACACAACCTATCAAACTCAGGTGTACTTAAAGTTCCAGTATGTCTCTTTATGTACACTAACAACCTACTTACTGTCACATCAGCACACACACATCTATACAAAAGATTCCGCACATCACTTCTTAACCTGCTGCACACAAGCTTCAATTTAAATATCTCATGTACTGCTTGAACATCATGAGCATGTTCCTCATGTAAGAAAACGTATATCAAGAAAACAATCTTGTACCTCACCGTCTATATGTATGATTAGCTCATAGCTAAGACCTTCAGATAAAAAGCAAATGTCAGTCATCTCATATAAACATAATTAAAATGCACCACAGAGACAAAGAATCCTCTTGAGAGCCAGGAAATACTTTGGCCCTGATCAGTTACTGAATCTCTACAAATCTCATGACCCACATTCGATTATGTGAACTTACCCATCATTCGCAGTCCATTGTCCTTATACTCTCTTCTAACTTACCTTCTTGTACCTTGAGAATCTACTGATACCTCGCCACCTTCATCTTTATCTCACTTTCCATCTACTCCCACTCACCCTCATATAATGTGGGTTATCCATTTACCTCCTCTGTAGCAAAATACCTTTTCCTGACCCATCATACTTTAAACTCCTCAATACCAGCATAAAGTTACCTCCCTTCCTACTACACCCCCAATTTGTTTCATTTTTGTAAATTTTGTCTTGCAAGTTACTTGGTCATCTCACAAAAAGGCACTGTATTCTTTCTCTGTAACGTGACTGGCATAAGGAAGAGCTGTAGAAATCATGACAAAGTAGACACTGGAGTCTGACACTGTCCTCTTACTCGTTGGATTTTGTCGAACTGTCCAACTCAATAACAACATGGAAGACGAACGTTAAATGATGATGGTATTGCCACTACACTCATTGACAAGGCTAAATATTTAATAGAAACCTGGTTGAGTGATTGGTAAAAATTCAGTTGCAAATATACTGCAATCAATAGTTGTCTTTCTTAAATACATTTATGGAAAATATCACATTATACCAATCATCATCATCATCATCATCATTTAACGTCCGCTTTCCATGCTAGCATGGATTGGACGATTTGACTGAGGACTGGTGAAACCAGATGGCTGCACCAGGCTCCAATCTGATTTGGCAGAGTTTCTACAGTTGGATGCCCTTCCTAACGCCAACCACTCAGAGAGTGTAGTGGGTGCTTTTACGTGTCACCCGCACGAAGGCCAGTCAGGCGGTACTGGCAACGGCCACGCTCAAAATGGTGTATTTTATGTGCCATCCGCACAAGAGCCAGTCCAGGGGCACTGGCAACGATCTCGCTCGAAAATCCTTACACATGTCACGGGCACAGGTGCCAGAAAGGCGACGCTGGGCACAGGTGCCATCCCGATTTCGCTTTCACTTGCCTCAATAAGTTTTCGCAAGCTGAGTTTCGTGTCCAATGAAGGAGACGATGTTGGCATGGGTTCCAGTCGTCGAATTTAGTTCGATTTCAATTTCACTTGCCTCAAAAAGTCTTCACAAGCGGAATTTAGTGTCCAATGAAGGAAAGGTACGCATAAGTAGGCTGGCTACACCCCTGGCAGAGGCCTTGGATTTAGGTCTCACTTGGCTTGCCGGGTCTTCTCACGCACAGCATATTTCGAAAGGTCTCGGTCAGAAGTCATCGCCTCGGTGAGGCCCAATGTTCGAAGGTCTTGCCTCACCACCTCAGCCCAGGTCTTCCTGGGCCTACCTCTTCCACGGGTTCCCTCAACTGTTAGGTTTTGGCACTTTTTCACGCAGCTATCCTCATCCATTCTCGCCACATGTCCATACTAGCGCAATTGTCTCTCTTGCACACCACAACTGATGCTTCTTATGTTCAGCTTTTCTCTCAAGATACTTACACTTTGTCGGATATGCACACTGACATTACTCATCCATCGGAGCATACTGGCTTCATTCCTTGCGAGCTTACGCATGTCCTCAGCAGTCACAGCCCATGTTTCACTGCCATGTAGCATGGCTGTTCGTACACATGCGTCATACAGTCTGCCTTTTACTCTGAGTGAGAGTCCCTTTGTCGCCAGCAGAGGTAAGAGCTCTCTGAACCTTGCCCAGGCTATTCTTATTCTAGCAGCTACACTTTCAGCGCACCTACCGCCACTACTAACTTGGTCACCCAGATAGCGGAAGCTATGAACTACCTCTAGTTTTTCTCCCTGGAATGAGACAGAAGTTGTTTCCTGTTTGTTTACAGTGTTTATTGCACCTGAACATCTGCCACATACAAAAACTAAATTCCTAGTTAACCTGCCTTTGATATTGCTGCACCTCTTATGTGTCCATACCTTGCACTGGGTACATCTTATAGAGTTACTACCTACTCCTTTTCTACATATTGAGCAGGGCCATCTACCTGAAGGGGTTTGTGTTTTATCTACCTTCCTACTTATTTTAGCTAAATCTGATATTCTGGACACTTTAATATATTAGGAATCTAAGTTACACCAGATGGACTATATATGCATATAGAATCCTACAGACATCAGGAAACATCTACAGGTGGGTACGAATTTCTTTTTTGTTGATCAGAGTAAATTTCAATACATTTACCCACATGATTTTCACTAAGAAAATAGCTTAGATTTTTTGCGTGGAATCAAGTGCCCTGACCTCCTAATATGCTGCAGATCCCTTATTTTTGTTCAGAAAAGTGGTTGGGGGTGGGCATCCCGAATCAATGGAAATTTTTTTTTTTCCGTTGAATGAATTATAATGATCTCCTAATATGCAACAAACCCCAATATTTTGATCCGGGAAACAAAGAAAGTGGGGGAAGAACCCGCGGAAATTTCACCCCCGCCATTTTCAAATATTCTTTGCTGTGTTTTTCTTTACCCATATTTTTAGATAACATTTCGCAGAAATACATATGAGAGATTTGTTTTTCAAATCTATTCTGCAATCTGGAATTATTATATATTATCACGGATATAATTATCCAGTGATTTTAAGAGGTATGAAAAAGATATTTTGTTTAATATTATACTTTTACTTGTTCCACACACATACACAACTTCTTATGTGTTTTCCTAGATGACTTCTTTATCATTCTTTCTCTCTCCACAGACTTCGTTACCACTAACTTCTATAACCTCTGCATTTTCACTTATTCTTTTCAGTATTCTTTTCAAACTAGTTTGGATATTCAATCTAATGTAATCCACACTATCTTGAAAACGTATTTCTGCAATATGTCGTCTAAAATTATGGGTAAAGAAAGAAACAGCAAAAAAATTTGAAAATGGGGTGGGGGTCCGAGGGTTCTCAACACTCCCCTCCTCCACCCCGTTTTCCGGACTAAAAAAAAAGGTAATTCATTCAACGGAAAAAAAAAAAATTCCCAATGATTCCGGGATTCCACTTTTTTTCCGAACAAAAATAAGGGATTTGTGGTTAAAAATATCGAAATTTACCGATTTAAATTCGTCCCAAAAATGCAGCGAAGACATTTCTGCTTATCATGACCTGCGAGTTGGGGGTTCTTGTTTATTTAGACTAAAGTCGTTGGTTAGTTGAGTTGATGGTTAGACAACGAGTGAGTTTACGCATACATGAACGGACACACGTATGAGTGTGTGTGTACACATATGTATGCAGGTATGTGTAGGTACTGGCTGGCATAAGCTTCACAACTAATCTAGGAAGAACAGACTGTAGTCCCACGACTAGTTTAGTGTTTAAACATGAAAATATATCCGCTGTCTTCCAGTAGTGTAGCTAGAGTGTGTGTCGCCCGAGGTAGCCCCGGAGTTTGCGACTCCACACCACTCAAAAGTGCTGTCCCTGTAAAAGCGCCGACAGGGACGGACTACCCAACTCTTCTCCACTTTATTTATGAAGTGGACCCTATCGTCGCTAAATTTACTCCGAGCATTAAACTATTCAGGTTACAAGAATATCTGATTTGTCGAAAGGGTTGTTTTTTCCAAATCCTTTTTTATTTCCCACACTCAATAGGGTTAACACTCACGCTTGGGGTTATACACCACTCATGCGCGCTCTCGTGTGTAAGTGCGTGTAATACGCACGCACACACACACACACACACACACACACACACACACACACACACACACACACACACACACACAAAGAGAGAGAAGAAGAGAGTTGGTTATAGATTGGCAATGTTTTTGAAAATACCGTTTTAATCTGCTTTTTATTGTATGTCATATTTTTCCCTTTTTAAATCAAGGAAAGAAAAGACTAGTGATGGTAACGTTAAAATATTCGTGATGGAGAATTTTGCAGCCTTTAGTTTCACTCTTCCATCCTTTTTGTTGAAATGCCACTGAGGTTAACATTGCTTTTCATAATTCTAAGTTGATAAAATGATTATCAGTAATATCAATGTGTTACAATTGAAATAATTGTTGGATATTAAAACTAAAAAGATAATTTTACAGTAGTTTATTTAACTTCTTTATTAATATTCTTTTGTAAATGATGAACATTTATATAAACCAATCATTTAAGATCAATAGAATTTTGTTTGAAGTAAGTCAGCACTCCATATGTGAGCTGCATATTCTTTGATAGCTCGATCACTTGAGAATTTTCCACAACAGGCTATGTTCAACAGGGATTTTTTTAGCCATTCTTTAGTATTATTATAAAGATTTTCTACATCATCTTGAGCTCTAATGTAATCTTCATAATCTTCAAGAATCAAATAATGATCGCAGTGGTATAAACTATCAAAGATTTCTATAAATAGAGTGGGATTGTCAGGACTGAAGTAGCCATCTTTAATCATGTCCATTGCCCTTCTTAACTCATCATTACTATGATAATGGCGTGATGCTGTATAACCGGATGATCTCAAATTATTAACCTCTTCAACGCAAAGACCGAAAATAAACATATTTGTTTTTCCAACTTCTTCAGCTATTTCGACATTGGCACCATCCATTGTACCTATTGTTAATGCCCCATTGGCCATAAATTTCATGTTTCCTGTACCAGAAGCTTCTGTTCCAGCTGTTGAAATCTGTTCACTAAGATCTGTTGCAGGTATAATTTTCTCAGCCAAAGACACAGAATAATTTTCCAAATAAACTACTTTAAGTTTGTTTCCTATATCAACGTCATTGTTGATAACCTTTGCAACATTATTGATAAGCTTTATAATAAGTTTAGCCATCCTGTAGCCGGGAGCAGCTTTACCACCAATTATGACGGTACGAGGAACAACAAATTTCTTTTCGTATTTAATACGACAGTATTTTGTAACTATATGAAGACAGTTCAGTAGCTGGCGTTTGTATTCGTGTATACGTTTTACATGGACATCAAATAACGATGCTATGTTTATATTAATAAGATATTTCTCTTTTATATATTCTGCCATTCTTTTTTTGTGTTCCATTTTGACTTCCATTAAATCCCTTAAAATATGGCCATCATGCTCAAATTTTCTAAGGTCTCTTAAATGGCATAACTCTGTTATCCACGCATCTCCAATTCTTCCCGAAATCAAATCTGCAAGACATGGATTACTCTGAAGTATCCACCGCCTTGGTGATATTCCATTGGTTACATTTTGAAATTTGTGTGGCATCATCTCGTAGAAGTCTTTAAATAGTTGTTGTTTTAGTAAATTTGAGTGTAATGCGGCTACGCCATTAACTGCATGCGAACCGACTATACACAAGTAAGCCATATTTACTTTTTTGTAAGGCTCTTCTTCGAATATGGACAGTCTCTTTATTCGATCATCATCATTCGGCCAAATTCTTGCAACTTTTTCTAAATGTAAATGATTGATATGGTAAATAAGCTGCAGATGTCTCGGAAGTAATGTTTCCAATAATGTAACTGGCCACCGTTCAAGAGCTTCTGGCATCAATGTGTGGTTTGTATAAGCAAAAACATTGCAACTAATATCCCATGCATCATCCCAGTCCATGCATTCATCATCAACAAGTATTCTCATAAGTTCTGGTATTGCCATTCCAGGATGGGTATCATTCAATTGTATTGCTACTTTTTCTGGTAATTGATAAAACATGTCTCTTCCCCTTCTTTGTCTTCCATATTTATCAGCTTTGAATCTTCTTATAATATCTTGTAAAGTTGCTGCTACTAGAAAATATTCTTGTTTGAGACGCAATTCTTGTCCTTCGAAGAAAGAGTCATTTGGATAAAGAACACTAGAAATATTTTCAGCTAAGTTTCTTTCTATAACTGCTCTGATGTAATCTCCGTTATTGAAAAATTGCAGCTGAAATTCTTTGGTACATCTAGCTGACCACAATCGCAGAGTATTTACTCTGTTGTTCTTGTAGCCAGGAATTGGATAATCATAAGGTGTTGCAATAACATTGTGTGTGTCCAGCCACTGAAAGCGACCTTCTATAACTTCCACTCTTCCTCCAAAACGAACGGGAATTCGGTGTTCGGGTCGGGATTTTTCCCATGGGTTCCCGTATTCTAACCATTCATCTGCCGATTCACATTGCCATCCATTGTTGATTTTTTGTGTAAATATTCCATAATTATAACGAATTCCGTATCCATATCCTGTTACGCCAACTGTAGCCATGGAATCCATATAACAAGCTGCTAATCGACCAAGACCACCATTTCCTAATCCTGCCTCCTCTTCTATTTCTATGAGATTGCTCAACTTCAGATTCATTTGTCTCAAAGCTTCTTCGTTAGAATACATATTTCCAAGACATAACATGGCATTCTCTAAAAATTTTCCCATATAAAATTCCATAGAAAGATAATAAACCCTTTTTGGATCAGTATCATAATTAAATTGCTGAGTTCTGATCCAACGTCCGACAAGTTGATCTTTAACAGAATGGGCTAAGGCTACATAATAATCTCTTCTGGTGGCTACATTTCTATCTTTCATACATGTGAAGTGAAGATGTCGATTGAAGGATTTTTTAATGTTTTCTGTACTCATCTCGTCTGCCAGCCCTGTCATTCCACACAGTGTAATTTGCTGTTGCAAAGGCATGTTGTTGTTTTTTTACTAAAGTTTTCTATTATACTTTTGTTATTAGAGTTTCTTTTCCTTTAGATTTTGTCTAAACACTCGAAATATGTAGCTCGGTAAAGTCAGGATGTTTCTTTTTTGATACTTTCAACATGGCTATAAATTACATTGTATTACGTCACTGCACGGGTTTGCATGACCATTTTATGACATAATATTAATGGTGGATATAGATTCTGCTTTCTACCTTTATTTAAGCAAACATGTTCAGCTTTCGTTATAATAAAAAAAATAATTAAAGGCTCCACCTCTTCGATTCCTACTTTAAAGTGGGAAATATAAAATCCTAAGGTATATTATGTGATAATGTCACTTAATCGTATAATTCATCTATACAATAATGATCCAGTTTTCTTTATTTTAGGGTCCAGTGTAGATTGTTTAGGCAATCAGGATTTTATATGTAATATGACTGTGAATTCAAATTTGCTACTGGCAAATTGTTTCTATTTCAGTTTTATACTTGGTCAATTCACTTCACTGTTGGGGCTATTCACGAATAGTGCAGGCAAAATCTACATTCTCAAAATTGTGTAACATTTTGAGAAACCGTATTCCGAGCATGAAGGCTAATACCTGTATATTGAACTGCTATGTCTACCTTGTGTTTATGTACTTCTGTAAAGCTTGGTCTATAACATCAGAAATGAGAAGGTGCTTAGAGAGCTGTGAAATGTGGTTCTTAAGGGAAATATTGAGGATAGCATAGACAAATAAAGTGTCTAATGAAGAAGAGATGACCCGGGTTGCGGTAAATAGGAAACTGCTTCCTGAGATAAGGGCCAAACAACTGAGATTTTTCGGTCATGTGATAAGGAAAGAGGGTCTGAAGAAGTAAGCGATGACCGGAAAGATTGGAGGGAAAAGAAGTAAACGAAGGAGAAGGATGATATGGATGTCAAGCTTGATGAACTGGTTGCAAAGAGGCATTAAACATCAGGAATTGGAACTGCTACAGAAAACAAAGAACAGAGAATTGTGGCAGAACATGATCGCCTTTGTCCTACATTCTAGATATGACACTTAAAGAAGTTATTGGGGTTACGTACGAATTTACCTGGGAATGCTGGCTGCAATTAATTGTATATAAATTCTAGGTGGTAATTTTTATTTCACATTTGTATCATGCCATTGACATTTCTGCGGGTTTGAAGTCACCCAAAGTTACGGTACTTCTTTCCTTTTCATCTGCCACTTGTATTTTTAGCATCAATGCCTCTGAAGATGATATAGTTCGACAATCATCTTAATCTTCTCCTCAATTTATTATTTCTTTCGTAAACAGGTCTTCGAATTCTGTTTTGTCAGCGTCAAAATACCCACTTCTTCGCATCTTCTATGATGATCGAGTATCGTATAATAGCGGAAAAACACATAAACGGTATTCAGATTCAAAATTGACGAATTAGTCAGTGAATTGTGCTTTTGTCGACTCTTCGTTAACCACATCATCTTTATACCTTCAACATTGCAAAACATCATTGAATTTACGGAACTTTACTGGTAATGGTAAAAATTATTTTCATCCCTTTAACTGAATGTAACCCAGTATAATCCATCTTTGAATAGTGCTTTTTCGATATTCACCCTATCAACTAAAACAGATTTCACCCAGAGTTACAATACTTCTTTTCTTCTCATCTGCCACTTGTATTCTTAGCATCAATGTCTCTGAAGATGATACAGTCCGACAAAAACACATAAATGGTGTTCAGATTCAAAATCGACGAATTAGTTAGTAAAATGTGCTTTTGTCGACTCTTCGTTAACCACATCATCTTTATACCTTCAACATTGCAAAACATCATTGAATTTACGGAATTTTAATCCGATGCAGTTGCTGAAATTATAGAGGGTGTTCGGGCTAAACTTGACATTTTGCTTAAAAGGTAAAGAAAACACAACATCCCATCTTAAAATATACATTAAAAAATATCAACTAGATTAAACTGGGAGATAACAGTTTACTCACATTAACCGCCCTCAGCTTCCACTACGGTCTCAAGACGACTCCGTTTCTCATTGTATGCTTGGGAAGATCTTCGAACACCTTGATCTTGGCCCAGCTCGACCTTGGTGTCGTAGGCAGAGCGGTTGGTGTCTTTCACACTCAGTAATCTTTAAAATTATAATCGGAGGAATAAGGAAGCTAGAAATTGGGACTGATGAAATGGTAGAAACTCTCTGACAACCACTTATGATCTTTCAGGAGGTATGGGAACCGAATCCTGCTGTTATACATATGGCTTTCCAACAGCAACCCCCTCTGGTCAGAGATTGACCACTGTCTTCAGCAGCTTCACATAGCCGTCTGAAAATAACCTAAGGTTCTGTTCAAAGGTGTGGGGATGAATTCCGACGCGCGGGCACAGTCAGAACGCCTGCTGTGTCCCAGTTGGTCACGACTTCGCAGTCTCCGTTGCCTCTATGCATATCATATCTTATAGCTTTTACAGTGTACACAGAGCATTGAACAGCAGTCATAACGTTGGCATTTTGACGCCCGATGCAAATCATGATGTCACAGGTAACTCTTCCAATATTCAGATGGCTTCTAGTTCTCCATCTCAGCTAACTTTTTGCCAATTCCAACTTTAATGTTCATGCTCTCCAATGCCGCTCACTGCCCACCATACATCAAAATGTTCTCGAAAAAAGGAGACATAAAAAAATCGTCAAATTTAGCTCGAACACCCTGTACAGGGCCAAACTGAGTAAGATAATACTAGTCACTCAACAAATATACATTAGAGTGTATTCATAAAAAAGGGAAAGCACTTGCCTGTTTGTTATGAACATCTACTGTTTTTGTTACAATATTGACTCAGTTTCCTCTTTTCAGGTAATATTTTCCTAAAATTTATCTTTCCCTCTATTTATCTTCTGCGTACATACTTGCCTTCTCTAAATTCTTTTTCCAGCCATTCTATGTGATTTTATCATTAGCACTTCAAGAATGGGTATAGTGGCAGACACGTTTAAATTGGGGTATTGAGAATTTGTGACATTTGTAGTGAAACCTCTCTCTCGGGCATTCAATCACAAATGATAACGACGCGGCTAACATCTAGCCTTCGGCTGCCTTGGACCCTTGTGTCCACCACCCTGATTGGTTCTTATTTGCGCGGCAATTATCACCAGTTCTGTTTCGCGCCAGGGTGCATACCATCCAATCGTGGCCTTCAGATAAGGTCACGTGAAAGAGTGTTTTTCTGCTGTTCCGGTGAGCCCCTGTTCATCTATAAATAAGCCTGCTCCAACTACGCCAGTCGTCGCGACCACAGACCTTTTCAGGTCTGGTCGTTTGACCACATACCAACCAGCCAGTTTCTAGCGCCGATGTCATCACCACCAATGTACTGTCTACCACAATGTCGTCGCCAGCAACACCACCACCAGAGTACACACCAACAACGACAAACGCGGTTTTATCTCGACACTGTATGAGTGGATTATTTCCACCACGAAGTTAACAGTCAGAACCAACTTGCGAGAATCTTCTGTACCAGGTAACCGGTCGCAGCATCGACGCTCAACACACACAACATGTGACACCACAGCTCTGCTCTCCGGCCACAACTTTCTGCGTATGAACATTCTATCTCTTGTGTAACTCTTATACGAACTGGTATTTTCTTTATTATCATTCAGGACGCTTATCTACTGTGTTACAGACACTCTTTCAATGCTCCGTATTTCTCATTCACACATTATTGTATACACACATATTGTACTCTCACATATTGTACACACACTCTTACTTATACGACGGTCCGTCATTCATATTGTTGTATACGTACTCTTGTTCACACGAAGGCCTGACTTATGTATTGTGTTATTTATATATGCCGCATGCACGCACACACAGGCACTTCAGTTTTACTATGTTAATAAACTTGTCTGTCACTCTCTTGTTCCTTTACTGGCACTTGGCTCGCATCTCTCATTGCGAGCCCATTTTATGTCATATATCATGTTTTTTGTGTTCGACCGTGCGACGTGTTTAAAGGAGTCATCTTCCACTTCGTCGCCATCTCCTTTGGTTCGCACGGTCGTTCTATTACACGTTCATACCTGTGCCGGATAGTGGTGTAGTGCTAAAAAAGAATTGCAAATACGCAGCTTGAAAGTGTTTTTTTCAGATGGATATGAGGAGCAACGCAAGAGCAGCAAACCTATAAAGTTGTTATGGAAGGCAATGTAAGCTCAGGTAAATATTTTATTAAACTGATTTTAGTGGTAGATGGAAAGTGGTGTAGGTGGGAGCTTCAACACAAAGGACGTCAGTGACAACATCAGTGACTAGCTGACCTTTACATAAATTTAATGAAAATATGATGTAATTCTGTTTACAATTGGCCCCATACTGTCAGAGGGATATCATGACAAACGGACCATATACCTATACTGTACTATAGACGCAAGCAGCATTTTTTTTTTTATCAGTTTCGATAACAAACCCTACTTCATAATGGTGATGTGTAGCTATTTAGGATTTCACACGCTATAAGCAATACAGTACATTAAATGCAATTTTAAAATACCTTGAACCTTTGCATTTGGAGAGAAGTTTTAAGAGAATTTCCAAACTGGATTCACTATGACATCTTTGGATCTTACTATTCTTGCTTGTGTATCAGTTGCTGAACAATGACACCTTTGTCATGTGAATAGATAGTCATCCGGTTTCCAGATTGCGACATTCAATTCTTGCAATTGCAACAAATCAAAATGGTCAGGGTCCGGTCTATCATTTTTTGGCATGAAAATATGCAGTTCTAAATATTTTGCAGGCGACCGCTACGTCAGATTTGTTTAAACGATCTATGATAGTTTCAAGTTGACGTTTCCTTGCGCCCGCGTTTGGTTAAACATTTTTTGCCCATACGAAATTCATATATTCTTATTCAAGTTATCTATCTATTATATCCTTATAAAAAGCAAAGTTTGTTTATTTGTACGTTGAAAACACTAAATAAAATCAATAATATTTCAGGCTTTTCGTGTCATTTAAATTAATTTGACCATTCCACAGATAACTGTGCACTTATTTTCCAAAAACGGAATGGGGTAGGGGTGCAGTTGGTGGTGTATTGGCTCCTATTTCTAGCAATCCAGGTACTGTCTATTTCACTGTAATGCTTTTTACAGAGTGGGAAAATACTTCACTCAGTCCACTTTTAACTTTCTCTGTGTTTTTATCATAAGCACTTCTTTACATTTATTCTTTTTAAGTCGCCGCCGGACCTCTGCTTTCTCTCTGTCTATATGTCGCTCTCTGTGTCTCTATCTCTCTCACTACCTCCTTCTTCTTCTTTCTCTGGTTGTAAATGTGTCTTTCTCTCTTACTATCTCTACTTCTTTCTCTCTCTGGAGAAAAATATGTAAGACAGATAGAAAGGAGATTAGCAAGAAAAAACAAGTGAGACAATCCTAGCCCCCTAAAACATTACAGTAAATGCCATCAACAAAAATCTTACAAATGATCTCTGGAGACAGCCATATCTATAAACCTATCGACAAAGTTGTTGACGTGGACGATGCTGTTCATTATCCTGTTGAATTCCTCATCAGTCTGGAACCGTCCGGTATGCCGCCATACAATCTTGAATTGAAGAAGGGCGCAGTCACCATGCTTCTCAGAATCTTAGATCAGCTAAGATTGTGCAATGTACAGGTATGGCTGTAACTGAACTACAGCCTCACATTATCGAAGCAAAAATTCTCACTGAATATGGTAAGGGAGATATCGTATTTATACCTAGAATAGTTAATACCAACAGATGTCCCCTTTCATTTCAAACGATTGCAATTCCCAGTGAGAGTCAGTTACGTAATGACCATTAACAAGTCCCAAAATCAAACATTACAGGTTGTCGGTTTCCACTTTGAAGATGGCTGGTTCTCACATGGTCAATTGTATGTAGGTTGTTCCAGAATAGGAAACCCACAGAAACTCTTCATATATGCTCCAAAGAAAAAAGTTAAAAACATTGTATATATTGAAGTTCTGTAAATGTTTTATAGTTTTCATACAATACATTTCTCTATTAATATCTATATTACTTTCTGTATTTAGATACTATTAATAAATTTTCAAAATTGCTATTTATCCCAGTGCCCCAATAATTACAAATATAAACCTGAATTTGTAAACTGGGTTAAATAACTATAGATTTCTCAATAGTTCAGCGTAGGTACTTTGTTTTTCGTTGACCTTTTAGCTTTATGTTAACATCCGCTGAGCAGCTGATTTCCACAATTGTACACGGTTTCCTTTCTCTATCTTAAATCACTATGTCAGGTCGATCATGTTTACGTTTTATTAAGGTTTTCACTGGAACATTCCATCAGTACTCCTTCTTATTCAAAGTGACTATAGCTTCTATCATACTGTGGGTTCTTTTTTCTTTGGCTTTAAGGTTATCCTTCTGACGGATCTCATTATACAGTGTCTTAGCTACAGCATCATGTCTCTTCGGTATATAGTGTAGTGATGATATTTTCGGACAACTGCTTATTATGTGGGTGATATCTTCGGTGTTAACTACACAAAGTCTGCCCTGGTTATTATATTTTGATATTTTGCCTGCGTCTCTGCTCCTTTTGTGCATCGGGTATTTGGTTGATATTTCCTGTTCCTAGATTGCACCCCCCCCCCTCAAAGTGGGAGTTAGTAATCCGGTTGTTAGTCCATGATAGACTGCTTTGATGATCAATGTTACTATCATCTCGGAGCTTTCTGCTAACATAGTCGTGCATTGTCTTCTGGTCATATACGCTCATCCTTTCATCTGATTATATGTTGCGGTAAAATCGTGCGATTTCTTTGAGCAGGTATTTAAGGTTATCAGATAATGAAGGAATGCTGCTCAAGGAACTGCATTCCAAGACTTATGATGTTATCAGCCTCATGTATGCAAACTTGGTCAAGAGATACACTTTGACACTTGGTGGTTAAAAGATGTTGCCGAAGGAAAATTCAAAGGCAGTTTGGAACGATGTCAAACCTCTGCCGCCTTGTTTTCGTTTTAGGTAAAGGAGGTCTACTTCACTGTTGATGTGGAAATTACATGTGCTTGTTAGTATCTTCCGGGTTTTCACATCAATGAATCAGATCTCATCAAGCGTCCAATCAAGCAGCTCAAATGTTGGTATGAGTACTGGCACTGCAGACACATTGTGGGCAACCGTTTTATTGAATGCAGACGTCCAAATTTTCTTTATTCGGCTGTAATATTCTTTAGTGACACATGTTTTACTACAGGTGACATTGTAAGGTACGTTTTCATCCACCCCTAGGTACCTGTAACATTCCTCATCAGATATAGGGGAAACAGTTAGGTCATTGATGGAAATGTTGCTTGTCTGGTTTATAGCTTTCCCTCTTTTCACAACCATATAACAACTTTTATCCTGATCA
This sequence comes from Octopus bimaculoides, assembly GCF_046866305.1. Lineage (NCBI taxonomy): Eukaryota > Metazoa > Mollusca > Cephalopoda > Octopoda > Octopodidae > Octopus > Octopus bimaculoides. Next base: position 88,562,497 of record NC_142929.1, read on the forward strand.
GACTCCAGCCCTATATCCTTTGAGAATGTTGTAATCATGTCGAGGCTCTTTTTCATCTCGTGCATATTCTTTGCATATAGTTTTAAGTCATCCACAAAGAAACAGTATGGAATTATGATATTTCTGTTTCCTTATGAACCAGTGAGATATCCTTCAGATTTCCTTAACATGAATGACAAGGGGTTTACAGAAAGTATAAACAACATCACAGAGAGGCTGTCCCCTTGGAGTATGCCTCTACAATACTGTATTCTATTAGTGATAATACAGTCATTCCTTGTGTTTAATTTCAAGATGATAAGTCACGATGAAGTCAGATCAGCTATGGCTTTGACTATTCTCACTGGAACTTTAGCAAGTTGAAGGGCTTCTAGCATCCATGAGTGGGGAACAGAGTCAAAGGCTTTCTTGTAGTCAAACCACATTGAAATTAGGTTCCTTCTATATTCCCACTCCTCTGACATTGCAGTTTTGCTTATTAACAATTACTCAGCACATCCCCAGACTCCCTTCTTCCCAGTTGCTTGTTTTTCTGTGATTATGTTACTGTATAGGAAAGTTGGTTATACATCATTAGATGTACACCTGACTTTCCTATATAAAATTTAAAAATATATAACGGAACGCTGAACTCCAGACTATCAACTTAAACAACATTTATTCAGGTGGTAAATATATACATCTTTAGCTCTTGTTGTTACAGCTCTTCTATGTGTGTGAGCATAGTTGTTGGAACGTTGTTATGTAGATGTAAGCGAGCTGTCGAGTGTAAGTCCGAAAGATGGAGAGTGACAACTAAACACGTCCATGCTCTATTGCTGGCCATCAAGAAAGAGAATGAATTGAGCGGGAACGCTTGGTTGTTTAATTCCACGCATGCGTGAGACTACGCATGCGCACGGCGTTACTACAGGGCTCCCTTGCCAGTGCGAGAAATGCACGATAACATAAAATCTGTTAGAACGCCTGAGGCAGGATGGCCACTGAAAACCACCCACAAGATGTAGCACAAAACACACACAAAGAAAAATGAAAGAAATGAATGTGCACTCGTGAGAACATGCATGCAAAATACAAATGAAAGAAAAACATGCAATATGGGCAGTAAATGCCACCTAGTAAAAAACAAATGAGACAATGAGAAAACAAATCGTGATGACTACTGTCCAGGAACTGGAATCACGGAATGTGAAAGTCTGAGTGTTTGTTTTTTACTGAAAGGAAAGAAAATGTATGAGTGCACAAGTGTGTGTGTGAGAAAAAAAACACAGAACATAGTAAAAGTGTCTGTAGAGACAAAAAATCCAGTCCGTATAAGAGTTACACAAGTTGATTTTTGAATGTCCGTACTCAGGAAGTTGTGGTCAAGGAGCAGAGCTATAGTTGAGCTTCGGAATGCTAGTTGTGACCGGTTACCCGGTACGGAATATTCAATTCGGCTAGCTCTTACTGTTGTGCGTGAGTGGAAGCATCCACTCTAACAGAGTCGATAAAACCGAGTGTGTTGATCTGGTGTGTCCCTGGTGGTGGGGTTGTTGGCGCACGACATTGTGGTAGACAGTACATTGATGAAGACGTCGGTGCAGGAACTGCTATAGCTGTGATCTGTATGTGTGGTGGTAATGATGTTGACAGTGGTAACTTGGCGACGTCGGGGGGAACGCTTGTAGTTAGTTGGTAGTAGTAATTGTTGTCGTCGCGGTGGTAATATTGGTTGAACGAAGCTGGTGGTGAAAAGGCTGTTCGTTGATGAGTGTTTGAAGAGGAGCGCTTTTACAGACAGTCGACAGACAAATCTCTGTACGACCATTAGCGAAAACCTCGAAGAAAATTTTCTTAACCCAAGATGAAAAAACGACCGTGCGAACTAAAAAAGGAGAAATGGTGACGAATGGAAAAACAGAGGACTCCTTTTATTTAAACGTGTCACACGGTCGAACACCAAAATATATATCAAAGATGATATACAAGTAATTATGTTATACTACGAACATTAGTGAATTCGTAAATACCAGTAATGAGACGATAGAAAAGACAACCGTATGAAATGAATAACAAGAGTTATTGTGTGGCATAAAAGATGTATGTGTATGTGAGAGTGTGAAATGCGACATATAAGAACATAATAAAAGACAGGCCGTCTATATGTATGTGAGAAATCACAGCAGAAAGAAAGTCAGAACACGTGAGAGTTTTATACCAAGTTCTTTGAGTACACAATTGGAAAGTCGCAGGCTGTAATTCCTGTCTGTTTATCGTGAGTGAAAACAACCACTCTAACAGAGGCGAGAAAAAAAACCGCGCTTGTCGGTGTTGGTAATACGTAATTCAGTCTCCATGGCCGTATTTGTTCTTTAGTCGGGGTTCACTAGTTATAAGTTGGTAGTCCAGAGTCCATGCTGCGTTTGTTTCTTCGTGGAATCACCACTTTATAAGAAAGTGGGTTATTGCAGCTCAGCGGGCTGCGTGTTCGAATCACGTCGGGGGTCACCAGTATAGGAAAGTTAGTTATACATCATTAGATGTACACCTGACTTTCCTATATAAAATTAAAAAAATATATAACGGAACGCTGAACTCCAGACTATCAACTTAAACAACATTTATTCAGGTGGTAAATATATACATCTTTAGCTCTTGTTGTTACAGCTCTTCTATGTGTGTGAGCATAGTTGTTGGGACGTTGTTATGTAGATGTAAGCGAGCTGTCGAGTGTAAGTCCGAAAGATGGAGAGTGACAACTAAACACGTCCATGCTCTATTGCTGGCCATCAAGAAAGAGAATGAATTGAGCGGGAACGCTTGGTTGTTTAATTCCACGCATGCGTGAGACTACGCATGCGCACGGCGTTACTACAACTGCTTTCACAATGGTCTTAGAGAAAGAGGTTTTAAAATGCCGTACACATCTTATACATCAAATTCTGGCATGCAATTGGCCGGTAGTTTTTGCCATGTGGGTAGTTCTGCATTTGGGGATCAGTTTTGTCTCTGCCAGAGCTAACCAGTGCGGTATGCTACTGTTCCCTTTGAGAATTTACTGGTAAGGTTGATAATATATGGTAGCAGAGATGTTTTCGTCGAGGTTGTTTAGGCTTAAATACCTGGATATCGACTCCACAGGCATTTTCATTCCAGCAGGTCCTGATCTCTATAAGAACGGTAGTTCTCGACTGCTCTAGGTCTTTGGCATACGCCACTGACTACATGCAACTCGTCTCTGATAACGATGTATCTGACACCAGCCAGTCTCCACTTTCACCTCCACCAGACGTCTGCTGACATCGTTGCTGTTTGAACACCACACGACCAACAGACCAACGGCTGCCTCTACACATCACCAAACAGTACGTCAACTTTGTCTACAATATCAACAGTCCAGCCTAACTACGAAATCTCTCACACATCCTTGTTGTAACCTGTTATATGTAATTTATTTCATGTATGGCAATCATTGTATTTTATAACGGAGAATAAATCGTTGCTTACCAGTTCCTTTTCATCTCACGTCGTGTATCATTACGGGATGATAGAGCGTTTACACCGTCAATTGAAAGCAGCTCTACGCGCTTATCTCGAGTCAGATGCTTGGTTAGAAGTATTGCTAATTGTTTTATTGGAGCTTCGATCAGTAGTCAAGGAAGTCTTGGGTTTTTCACCTGCGGAATTACTTTATGGCGCCCTTCTTATTTTACCTGGACAGAGGTCACAAATACAACTGCACTTTATCGAAATTTTGATCCAGCAGATTATGCTCATCGTTTGCAAAAATACATAATGGAATAACCCCGTTTGGTAACCAGGTCACAATCAAATCTTTTGTTCCACCGGACATTCAGAAAAACACTCAATGTAAACAGTTTGAAACTTCGTATACTGGTAGAATTTCTCACCCAGAACAGTTTACTTTGAACATTTTTGACAAAATTTCGTATTTTAGAAGTTATTTGTGTTAAAGTTGTCGTAGAACAACTTCCGGGTCATCTCTACTAAATGTCACCACTCTGTTCTATTCGTATGTCGAACGAAGACGATGCTATCTTTATCCTTTCTTCCTTTCTAGTCAGCACCCTGCATTCCTTACTTTTCCCTCCCTACTGGCGTGCTTTTCTTTGCTTGTAACAATTATTGTGAATTTTTGCTACACTATATTTCATGTTTTCTTTCGCGAGAATCTCACAGGTTCCAGGGTGACATAACGAGACTAATTTCATAATTGCATGTTTTAGACTTAAGTAATCCAAAAAAGGCTCCGCGCGTAAGTCTCTAATGATTGGTCATGCGACTGGTCATGTGATGTTGAAATATTTGGTTGAGTCCGGCATTTGGATTGGTCTTGTTTTACACGGGATACGGAACTCGTATCCGAACGGGAGCCGGGGAGAGGACTCGGAAAATTCACACGATCAATCTCACAGGATCTGAAAACTCAACGTTAACACCCGGTCACAAAAATGAAAAAAAAAATAGTGTAATAGGTTCGCTGGCGAACGGGGGTGGGTGGGAGTGAGAGGACTCGGAACATTCCCGATGTGAATTTCCCGAGTGCTCTCACCCCCCCCCCCGTCCGCCAGTAAAGAAAACAGTATCCCACGTGTTGGCAGCGGGCTCCTCAGGAAGCACGTTTTTCTTGATGACCTCCCATACAACCCCCAAATTGGCCGGACTAGCATACCTCAAAGAAGAGCTGGATGTGAAACGCTCAACATACCGAAATTACCATATTTCCCGAAGACTTGAAGAGGACAATAACATTGACATGAAGCATAGCCTTTCTTGGACTCGTGGCTACTACATCACGTCACACTCCGAAGGTTATGCATTTGCAATTCAAGAACAGGAGATTACTACGAAATACCTAATAAACAAAAGATACTGTGAAACTCTTTGAATTCCAAGACGCAACCGAAAATATAGATTATGTCATTTAAGCAAATTACTTGGTATGATCCACCGCATAATTTAGTAGTTGCCTCTCTCGTAACAAAATATTATTTCTCGCTCCCTCAGTATAGTTATATATAATAGCAGTTATGAAATAATTAAAATTTACTGATTCTAACATCTACCATAGTTTGTAAATGCACATTGATTGTAATTAACAATCAGTTATTCTCTGAGGTAATAAACGAAAAGGTTTATATTTCAAGGTTATACGTTTTAAATAATTGTACAGTTATATATTTTCCTGAGTTTTATGTATCTCACTTTTAACTATATGTAATTTTATCTATACCCATATAAAAATTCTGATACCAGATTATGGTTTAAATGCTAGCGTTCCTTATTCATTAAGATAGAAGAAAATAAAAACCAAATGCACCATGATTTAGTGAATGTGAGCACTAACTTATCGTTACATTTCTTTGCTCTTTGGGTGTTGCCAAATATCCTCATAAAAATTGTGGATCTTGTTCAAAACGGGGGCACCAGTATTTTCTCAGTATTTTCTTAACGAAACACTTTGAAACTTGGGACACTGGTAGAATGTGTCATATAAAACATCTTTTACTCTTAGTCTTCTTAACAAAAAAACTTACATCGCAAGTTATTTCATGTTAAAGTTGTCGTATTTCTGTAATTTCAACCAATCACTGACGTCTATTCAGCTGAATAGAGTTACTGCTACCCGGTCATAAAAATGTTATTCCCTGTGACATATTTCATCCGGTTTAATCGTAATTTATACGCATATATTGTTTATATAATAAATTACGTTGTGCGTATCTATGTGTGTAACAATTTTAGAGTTCGGATTCTAGAGTTAGGGTTAGGGTTAGGGTTAGGGGATTAATACGATATACACCGTTACAGCGCTAACTGTTTTCAACTGAATCAGTGATTAGTAGAAATTATCGAAATAAGACAATTTTTTACATGAAATAAATTCGAATAAAATTTTTTTTTTCTGTTCTATAACACAAAATAGATAAGTATACGAAGTTTGAAAGTCTTTCGGTACCAAAAACACTACATAAAACATAAATGAAAACTGGTGCCCCCGTTTTGAACAAGATCCAAAATTGTTAAATGTTGTTTAGGTGGGGTTCGATGGGGTAGGTTTGCTGAAATAAATAAGTTCAGTTGCTCTGAGAAGTAACTTTTCAACTAGGTTTAGAGTTTGGTGAAGTAATTGTAATGGCCAGCGAAAAGTGTCAGTACGGTGACCTTGGTGAAATTCGTGTACCGCGCTGATAAAAAGTGTTCTAACATATTTTGGGTAGTGCTTACCATAAATATAAGTTAAAAGAATTACGGAAGTACGATAAGATAACCAAACCTAGATGGTATGAATTTTTACCCAAACAAAATTAAAGGTTAAAATTCCTTTCTTTCTTTGTTTTAAAAAAATTATTTTTGAAGATTCCAGAGCTACTCCAGTTATGAAAATAATTTACAAAATTACAAATACCTCATACACACTGCATCAACTATGTGGTATGACGTCAGTGTCTGAGGAGGCTGACCGGAAGGGCGAGTCGACCGGAAGGAGAAAAAGGGCAGAGGGAGCCTCGATCGGCATTCGTGCCCCTTTTTCGAACGGGGCTGCGGTCAGGACAAGACGTGTTAAGCGACGGTCTAGGTTTGGGAAGGTTTGGGAGAAGCAGCTGCTATTCCTGGTGTACTTTGGGTCGAGGCAAACTTCAAGGATCGGATACCGCAAGACGGACTCGCAGTCGAGGAAAGGAAAACCGAGGTAAGGCGATTACATCTACTCGTACGCACACACCACAAGCTATTTCGGCACCACGTGCAGAAATTCGCCGCGATGGCAGCCACCAAGATTAGGATCGCCAGCGATGTGATCAGGCCTTTTAATGGCGAAGGAGATGTGATGGCTTGGATACGAAAAATTAGGCTCGTTGCCAAGCTGCAAGGAATAAGTGATGTGGCGAGTCTCATGGCTCTGTACTTGGAAGGGAGCGCCCTGACCCTCTACCTAGAAATGGACGAGGAAGAAAGATTAAGTGCAGAGAACGTCGAACGGAGGCTGAGAGAGGCATATACGGAGAGCGAGTACGTTGCCTTCGTAAAACTAGGAACGATTAGATGGGGGGGGGGGAGAACAGGTGGATGAATACGCGGCGGAAGTGCGAAGACTGGCCACGCTGGCTGGGTTTACGGGAGAAGGCCTGGACAGAGCGGCGCGGCTGGCGTTTGTAAATGGATTCCCCGACGACGTAAGGATCCGATTACAGCAGTTGCCTGGCGGGAGGAAGATGGCGCTCAGCGAGCTAGTAGCGCAAGCTCGCGTGTTGACACAGCACGTCGGAAGGAAGCCGATAGCGATGGCGGCGCCAGAGGCACGTTCCGACAGACGACAGCCTGAGAGCGGCGTGAGGAAGCCTACCGAGCAACGACAGCGGCCGTTCTCGGGCCGGTGTTTCAAATGTCAGGGGCCGCACATGGCGAGGGAATGCGCCGAATCGGGGCCCGTCTGCTATCGATGCAGGAAGACTGGGCACATCGCCCGTGATTGCGACCAGGGAAACGACCGTGGGGAAGTTGCTGCCTCTCAAACTTTCCCCGCAACCAAGTAGAGGCGCTTGTGGAGGCGCTGCCCGTGGTCGGAGTCGAGGTCGAGGGGAAGAATTTCAAGGCCCTCGTGGACACGGGTTGCACGACTACCCTCGTGACGCCAAGGGTGGCGAAGAAATGGGATGGGACGAGTAGCGTCCGAGCGGTCGACGGTAGAGAGATCCGTTGCAGGGGCAGCTCCAGTCTGGAGATAGCGTTACCGAGTGCGGCGCTGAGGCTACGGGTGATCGTGATCGACTATGTGATAGACGGGGTTGATGTCGTGTTGGGGATGGACGCCATCAACCGTCTTGGTGGCGTTAGGATTGCAGGAGATGAGGTCACGTTCGGAAGCGTGGGGGCATCGTGCGCCGTGAGTCGGGACCGCCAGGGAGAGCAGAGCCCCGTCGAGGACAGCGCCGCTTACACCATCGAAGACAAAGATTTTCAGGCGGCGTTTGATGGTCGGAGATGGACGATAGAGTGGCGATGGAAGGACGAGCCCCCACTACTAAAGAACAGGGTGAACTGCTACCAGCATACGTTGAAAGGTCACGCCGGCGTCGAGTTCGACGAGGAGGTAGAGAGATGGATCAAGGAAGGAGTCCTTGTCCCGTGGAAAGAGGAGGTGGTGAGTGGAGTGCTGCCTCTGATGGCGGTGGTGCAGCCGACGAAAGGAAAAGTCAGACCGGTGCTGGACTTTAGGGAACTGAACGACCATATATCGTGCCACACGGGAGGCGAGGCAACAGACGTTTGTGGTGAGACGTTACGTGTGTGGAGACAGTCGACCAAGGCAGCGACGATCGTCGACTTGAAGTCGGTATATTTGCAGCTCCATGTGAGTGACAAGCTGTGGCGATACCAGCTGGTGCGGTACAAGGGCCGGATGTACTGTTTAACCAGGCTGGGTTTCGGGCTGAATTCCGCTCCGAAAATTATGGTGATGGTGCTCAAGTCCGTCCTAGGGAAAGAAGAGAGAATAAGGAAGGCCACCAGTTCCTACATCGACGACATTTTGGTTGACGAGACTGTAGTGCCAGCCACCGAGGTAGTGAGACACCTGGAGAGGTTCAGGCTGATTGCGAAGCCGCCTGAGTCGATGGTGGGGGGAGCTGCGCTGGGGCTGAAGCTACAAAAAGACAGATCGGGCGAGCTGGTGTTCCGGAGAGGAAACAAGATCCCAGAGCTGAGTTCCAGCGTCAGCAGGAGAGAGTTGTTCTCGGTTTGTGGGAAGTTGATCGGACACTATCCGATCGCTGGTTGGTTGCGCATTGCATGTAGTTACATCAAGAGACGAGCAGAGGGGGAGAGTTGGAGTGACAAGGTAGGAGAGGTAACGGTGGCGATGATGCGGGAAATCCTGGAGAGAACGAGAGCGGAAGACCCGGTCAGAGGAAACTGGTATGTGCCCAAGACAGAGTGCGGAACGGTTTGGTGTGATGCTAGCAGTATAGCGATAGGGGTTGTGTTGGAGATCGAAGGTGCTGAGGTGGAGGATGCGGCCTGGCTACGGAAAGCGGACGACTTCAACCACATCAATGTCGCCGAACTAGATGCGGTGCTGAAAGGGGTGAACTTGGCCTTGAGATGGGGACTGCGCTCGATCGAGATCCGGACGGATTCGGCCACCGTGGTCGGCTGGGTAGGAACAGTAATTACCAGCGAGAAGAGAGTCCGGACGAAAGGTGCCGCGGAGATGTTGGTGAAACGCCGCCTAGGAGTTCTGGGAGAGCTGATCGCCGAGTTTGGACTGAAGCTGAACGTGGTTTTCGTGCCTTCGGAAAGAAACAGGGCGGACGCACTGACCAGGGTAAAAAAGGCGTGGCTGGAGGAACCGGAGGAAGCAAGGAAAGGGATAGCAGCAGCGTGTCGGCTGGGTGACTCCGAACTGAAGGAGCTACATGCTATGCACCACTTGGGGGTGGATAGGACCCTGTATCTGGCGAAAATGGTTGATGCTGACGTCACTAGGAGAAACGTTAAGAAAGTGGTCGCGAAATGTGACAGATGCCAGTCCATTGACCCCGCCCCGGGTGAGCATGAGCAGGGGAACCTCTCAGTAGAGTGCAACTGGAGGAGACTGGCTGTGGATGTGACGCACTACCGTCAGGAAATGTATCTCAGCATGGTCGACTGCGGGCCGGGCCGGCTGGCCATTTGGAGGGAGCTGAGGACAGGCATTGCCGATGAGATTGCCCGCATTCTGAACGGGATATTCTTGGAGAGGGGTCCTGTGGAAGAACTGCTAATGGACAACGGGGCGGCGTTTCGTTCGGAAGCGTTGGGAGAGATGCTTGACCGGTGGAAGGTGCGACGATTATTTAGAGCGGCGTATAGACCGAGTGGCAACGGAATCGTTGAGAGGCACCATCGAACGATCAAGGCCATGGCTGAAAGGGGGCACATTTCGCCCCTGGAAGCGGTCTACTGGTATAATATGTCTCCCCGATCCGGACAAGCGGAAGAGTCTGTGCCGCACAGAGCGATGTTCAAATATGAATGGAAGCATCCCTGTAAGACGCCGGAGTTCTGCGAGGAAGAGAAGGGACCCGCCGGCATGAAAGTAGGGGAGGAAGTTTGGGTCAAGCCGCCGAAGGCACGCTGCACATCACAATGGGGCAGGGGAACAGTGACAGCGGTCAATTCCAGAAACAATATATCTGTGGATGGAATGCCGCGTCACGTGCTGGATCTGCGCAGGATAGCCACTTCGTCGGATGAAGAGTGCGATGGAAACGAGCCACCTAGCTTGAGAAGATCTCGACGTGTAGGGCGCCCGCCCGGTTGGATGGCGGACTTCGAATTGGAGTAGGGGTGAACATGATCTTTAAGATCAGGGTGGCGTGTGGTATGACGTCAGTGTCTGAGGAGGCTGACCGGAAGGGCGAGTCGACCGGAAGGAGAAAAGGGGCAGAGGGAGCCTCGATCGGCATTCGTGCCCTTTTTCGAACGGGGCTGCGGTCAGGACAAGACGTGTTAAGCGACGGTCTAGGTTTGGGAAGGTTTGGGAGAAGCAGCTGCTATTCCTGGTGTACTTTGGGTCGGGGCAAGCTTCAAGGATCGGATACCGCAAGACGGACTCGCAGTCGAGGAAAGGAAAACCGAGGTAAGGCGATTACATCTACTCGTACGCACACACCACAAACTAAATCTTAGAAAAGACAATCTGCCGGAACAGCGATTTCTAATTCAGAGTAATTGCTCCAGCTAGGGAAAACACTACATTTATCTGGGATGATTTCAGTGGCGTAGCGAGAGAAGCCGATAGTCTCATCCTTCGCTGATGGGAAGTAAACCGTTACACTTTAAAAAGGGAGTAGATCACAAGTGCAAAATATAAAAAAGAAAGAAAATGGCCCACACAAATTCTTCGGTTTCGTGCTTCCTCCTACACTGTAGCAGAAATACAGGGACCGTGAAGCCATAATTAATGCTTAGTAACTGCTGCTAATCCATATTTAAAATCGAATTCGTGCTCAAAAGGAAAGCATTGATGTACTTTGAAAGGTTAACTTAGCTCAGATTAGGTTAAATTATCCCAACTTAGTTTAGTTTAAATGGATGATTTCTTTGCTGTGCTGGCACTCTTGTACTACTGAGGTAAACCTGTAATTACTCCAGATTAATCGTTAGTAATCTTGAAGGAATGACACACACTTTTATAATTGTAATGTTTTAGCATACATAAATATTATACAGTTCATTATAAATATAAATCCAACAAACGCTTTTAAATTAAAACAGCCGAATGCGACAAGAATGCTTAGTAAAAGTTTAAAAACTGCATTTTCTTTGTATTGTTTGCTCACTTGTTTTCCAATACTTGAAAGGCAAGGTGACGTTTGTGATTTTGAAGCATAAATCGACACTAAGGTCTACCAATAATTTTTGTTAAATAAATGACTAAATTTATAAAAATAAATACTGTTAAACTGGAACGATAATTATTGTTTTCAGATTTTAACTCTTCTCATTTCTTGACCAAAAAAGAAAGTTAGATTATTAAGTGGGCGAATCTGCATGTATATCCCTCGGCTTTCTTGAGAGAGACAAATTTAAAGAGAAAAAAATTGTTGCGCGCGTTTCAGAAATTCAAGTGTTCATCTTCGTAAAAAAAGTAAGATATGAGTACTACCGTTAATTGTTTTTAAAAGGCATGCAAACACACATTATGAAATACATTATAACTAGAAAGTAAACTTACTATTCATCATTTAAAATATTCAAAACTAAGGAAATGATACATTCGATTTATGTGTATAATCTATATACTTATAGTGGTCTATGACATTATTTTAATTTACAATTAACTCAACAAAAATTATATTCGATCTTTAAGATTTTCCTGGAGTGTGTATGGAACAGTCCAATCATGATAACATAATATACAATATACTGCCTCATTTTTGTGCAAAAACACGTAGCGAAAATGAAACAAAATTATCGTGAGTTTCTGCTTTCAACACCATTCAGTGTCAGATAGATGACATGGCAGAAGATGTTGAAATGCTAGTTGTAGCAATCAAGAGCATCAACGCAAAGTTTTGCTTTTCAGCTGGAAGAGTCGACTGATGTTTCTAATTATATTCAACCGATCTGCTTTTCTTTCTATATTGGTGATAACACTGGTCAACAATTTCTGAAAAATTGTGAGCTTCTTAAATGAGATTAGTTTATTATTATGTATTTTTATGCACAGAATCCAAATATCACCTTGTTAAACGCTTATTGGCTATTGATTAAAAGATAAGCGGCATGTAATATTTGATTATTTTATTAGAACGTACAGTATGTGTCATTATATGTTTTAAGCTCTAAACCATATTGTTATATGTTCATATCTATGTGCATGCGTAGGTATACGTATATATGAATACATCTTCACTAGTAGTACTATTTTGTTAAGCGCATCTACTAAGCAGTATGAACTGTGTTTAAGGCAGATACGCACAGCGTGTATCACTCCGCTATAGACACGGTTTGTAAACATGTCAAATAAAGTAAACACGTAGAAACATAACAATGCCTTCAGTGAGTTGTTTATTATCCCACAAAGAACAAAAGAATACATAACACATATCTACTCTTCTTTTTTGCTTGACGCTTAAAGTAGGCTGATGAATCATCTCTTGCCAATGTCCAGTAATAGTCTGCAAGCATTGTTGTGTTCCATTTACCCTAGTACCGCTTTTCCATGGTTGAAATATCTTGGGGAAACCTTTCATAATGTTCGTTACTAACTGTCCTACAGCTCGCCGGAAAATGTCTAAATGTGAGTCCAAAAAGTGGATTTTAAGTGACATGTTACAATCCATGTCCTTGTAAGCCTTGATGAGTTTTTCCATCAATTCTTTATAGTTCCCTTCCCTTCTGTTGCCGAGAAATCTCTTCGCCACTAGCTTGAATGGTTCACAAGCAGCTTTCTTCTTCCTGTGAAGGGCTGATTCAAAGTCATCATCTTTAAGAAGCTCTCGAATCTGAGGATCAATGAAAATTCCCCCTTTTATCTTAGCGTCGCTCAGTGTGGGGAATTTTGATGTTAAATACTTGAATCTCTGACCAAGTTTCTCCATAGCTTTTACAAAGTTTTTCATGAGCCTCAGTTTTATGTGTAATAGTGGTAGCAAAATTTTGTTTGGTTCAGTGAGAGGTGGATGTTGAACATTTTTCATCCCAGGCTCCAATGACTGACGAAGTGGCCAGTCTCTCCTGGTATAGTGGGAACCTCTTGTGCGGTTGTCCCATTCACACAGAAAGCAGCAGTACTTGGTGTATCCACCCTGCAAGCCCATCACAAAAGCAACAACCTTTAAGTCACCACAGAGCTGCCATTGATGTTCATCATATCTTATGCATTGCAATATATTCATGTGTGGTGCATAGTCCACAGGAACTGATGGTTCGCCATTGCCGTTATGCGGCAAGACACCTTTCAGACTCGTTTTGATGAATCTATGAACATCCCCCAGTGTCTGGTGCTTCCATCAGACCATTAATATTATTGCAGGTCACTAAATCGCCGTTCATTACGAAGAAATCATTGAACTGCTGCTGACAGTCGCGAAATTTTGAAATTTTCACATCAACTGCTAGGAGATACCACTGTTGAAGACGAGAGTCTAGCAGCTCTGCCTTATTCATGGGTTGTTGTAGATCCCTGACAAGGTCATGGAGTTCCCATTGTGTTATGAGATGTGGCCTAGAAAAGTGTGCTTCATCAAAATTTGGGTCACTCTGTAATCTTTTTCTGCTTCCTCATCACCACTTTCCTAATCTGACTCAAAGGATACCGAAGTTGGTGCATCAGGAACAGGTCGTCCTTTTCTGCTTCCTCCTCACCACTTTCGAAGGATACCGAAGTTGGTGCATCAAGAACAGGTGGACCTTCTCCGTGTAGAACTGGGCGAATAGCTGATGGAATGTTTGGATATTCAATAGACTCCTTTTTTTTCTTTGACAAGCTCTTTTGTACTGCAGAAGTAACAATTGTCGGTATGGTCTGGTGGCTCCCGCCACGTCATTGTCACAGCAAAAGGTATTATTTTTCTCTTCCTATTCAACCATTGGTGACGGTTAACAGCACAAGTGTTGCAGCATATGTGAGGAGCCCAGTTCTTATTCTGGTTACCAATCTTGCATCCAAAATATAGGTGATATGCCTTTCTAACTATAGCAGTTATACAGCGCTTCTGTGATGCAAAGGTCGCCCTACCACAAATGTAGCAGAAGTTTTCTGCCTTATTCACACAAGTACGAGGCATCTGAAAGAAGAAAACAACAAACAATTAGAAGATAAACAGAAAATTTATTCTTAAATTTATCATTATCACACAAAGCATGACAGCTTAGCAGGATTATTTATATTATTCAGTAAGAGAATGAAATTAATATAAATGTCTTACATGCATATCAAAAGCTTGCTTGATGAATATTTATTATAAGTTTTAAAAAGTGTTTGACTAGGAAAATCACCTACCTTTCAACTCAAAGTGTAAACTTGCACAGCACAACCACCTTCTATTACTGCTGGAACGATACTGAAAGGCAGTGAGACTGTGAGTGTGGTAAGAAACACACAGCCGCAAGCGTGTTGGAACCTGTTGTGACACTTAGGTGTATCTTGAAAAGCGGAGCTAACAAACGAATTTAACCATGATATTCATTATCAGCGACCTAAAATTTGGTGTAGATTTCTACTCTTGTCTCTGAAGCATATTTGTTGTCGACCAGTGTAATCAGCTGAAAGATGAGTACTTTTTGTTTTCTATTGAAGCAACAACCGCAGTACATGACATTATTCATATGCAATCAACCTCCTTGACAAAGTATGGAATATTGTGAAAAAGGCTAGGATCACTGCCAATCTGGTTTTGTTTCATAGGCAAAAAAGAAAGCTCCTTTGCTTACTTGTGCGCATTGCTCTATTCCCTGATAAGTTATCACAACCCAAAATTCTTCCTGGCATGTTTGAAGACGAAAAGATCTGTGTTATATGAGGAATCAGTTTTGGAAATGGTCGAACACTTTACTCCCGTTTGTTCAGAGAGATATGTGAAGAATTTAGCTCTGAATAAGTTGAACTGTTTTTACGAAATGGGATGAGATGCTTGCCTCGCGACAAGATTTTGGACCTACAATCAGAAATAGCATATTTTATTTCTTAAAAGCACCCTAAAATCATTCCTTCTGTGACGACAAGTTCACTCGCCTATGCTATGTTTACCAGTTTAAGCCAATTTCTTCAATGTAGCAAGATTGAATGCTTGGGGATCGAAATTAATGAACAACTGCTCATACTTTAGATGTCAATGACAAATATTTTCCGGAGCGTCAGTCGTTACAGGAGAAACACCACATAGATAAAGCAACCGAAGATGCTATTTTTGATACCGGCACTGCAACAGACGAATTCATGAAAGTGAGAAATGTTTCCGTGACTCTTAGCACATTTGATATTGTTGAGGCATTGCATCTTTCTAGCATCAACAGAAACAATGAGAGACTCAAATCAGTCTATCGATATGCTTCTTCCATTTCCCACTCAGTATATGGACTTGGGTTCAATATACTACATCGTGTTGGAAACTAGAAATTGACTTATCCTGAGCGTAGATATGACTCTCAACCATACAACCAAAATCAGATACTGACAAAACAATTTCATCCATGCCACTAAGATTCAGTCTATAACAGCATGGTGGAGCAAGTGCTGAATCATGCTAGAACTGTGCACTTGTGTTTTGTATAAAACATCATTTTACATTTGTACTCAATAATTTTCTGAATTTTTTCCCCTAAACAACTGTGGTTCTTTGTACCTCCTTCTTTGGAAATATGCTCATGTTATATACCAATCTATAACAATTCGAATTCAAATTCAACTAACTTCACTTCATCCAACCACAAGAATTATTTACGAAAAGACTAGTTAATATAATTTCATAGTTATATAATATTTATTACTGGGGGCTGGTTGAGACAACTGTTTTAAATTATTTCTTTTTTTCGCTATTCCTCAAATGGTTATGACAATAATCAATCTCATTTTCTACAGTTTATTTAATACAGGAACTGTATGGTTATAATTCAGAACATAAAATTTGAACTATATTTTATGAAAATCGAAGCACTATCAAATTTTTAAATATTTTAGAAACATAAATGTTTTATTGATAACCTCAGATATTTAATATTCTTGGAGTGTTAGATACAGCTAATGAAAATTTATCATTATGACGTCATAAAGAAATTGAAAACCCTCCCACTTTCATTTATATGTTAGAACATAAAATACATTAAAAGAAGAGGAATCGGAAGCTAGCCAGTTCTACCAGTAATTCTTTCGTTTATCAATCTCTACGGTATTTGTTTTGACTTATCACTTACATATAGACATATATTTATGCTTTATGTGTTGTGTGAAGAACGTATGCGAAGGCATATAAATCCAAAATTGTAAAATAATACTTCAACAATCGGTTATAAACATGGATGAGAGTGCTGTTATGAAAAGACGTATTACGATTCGTGGCATTATAGAGAAAGATACTGTTGAGAATATAAAGAAAGCTTTCAACCGCCACATCCATTTCACTTTAATGAGAGATAGAAATGTGGCGACCCCAAGAGATTATTATTTTGCTCTGGCGCTGACAATAAAAGACCAGTTGATTGGGCGTTGGATTCGAACACAGCAATACTATTACGATGTTGATCCAAAACGCGTTTATTATATTTCTATGGAATTTTACATGGGGAAGTTTTTGAAAAATGCCTTGATTTGTTTGAATAGTCTAGCGAATTATGAAGAAGCGATGAAGCAGTTAAACCTAGATTTGAACAGTTTACTTGAACAAGAAGAAGAAGCAGGTTTAGGAAATGGTGGTCTTGGAAGATTAGCAGCTTGCTTTTTAGATTCCATGGCTACAGTGGGTATCGCTGGTTATGGATATGGAATTCGGTACAATTATGGTATATTTAAACAGTACATGGAAAATGGATGGCAGTGTGAATCAGCCGACGAATGGCTTCTGTACGAAAATCCATGGGAAAAACAAAGACCGGAACACAAAGTAGATGTAAATTTTGGAGGTCGCGTTGAATTGATTGATGAACGATTTCAGTGGGTTGACACCTACAAAGTAATTGCAACGCCATATGACTACCCAGTTTCCGGTTTTGCAAATAATAAAGTAAACACACTTAGACTTTGGTCAGCTAAAGCACCACATAATTTCCAATTGCAATTTTTCAATAATGGTGATTATATAAGAGCTGTTTTAGATAGAAATTCGGCAGAAAATATCTCCTGTGTCCTGTACCCCAATGATGCTTTCTTTGAAGGTCAAGAATTGCGACTCAAGCAAGAGTATTTCCTAGTAGCAGCAACTTTACATGATGTTATACGAAGATTCAAAGCTGACATTTATGGACGTAGTAAAAAAGGAAAAGCAATGTTTTTTAACCTACCAAAGAAAGTTGCAATTCAGTTGAATGACACCCATCCTGCATTGGCAATACCAGAGTTAATGAGAATTCTTGTAGATGAAGAATACATTGACTGGGACGCTGCATGGAGCATTTCCTGTCAGACATTTGCTTATACAAATCACACATTAATGTCAGAAGCACTTGAACGGTGGCCTGTTACCATATTCGAAACATTACTTCCGAGACATTTGCAACTTATTTATCATATCAACCATTTACATTTAGAAAAAGTTGCTAGAGAATATCCCAACGATCCTGATCGCATTCGGCGAATGTCCGTATTCGAGGAATACCCTTATAAGAAAATAAACATGGCGTACCTTTGTATCGTCGGTTCACATGCAGTTAATGGTGTTGCACATCTTCACTCGGAACTGATAAAATCAGGTCTTTTCAAAGATTTCTATGAAATGTCACCCGAAAAGTTTCAAAATAAAACAAATGGAATATCCCCAAGACGATGGATTCTCCAGTGTAATACTGCACTAGCGGATGCACTTGTGGACAAAATTAGTAATCAGTGGGTAACTAATTTATCAAAATTAAGGGAAATTGAATCATTTATTTATGATCAAGACTTTGTAAGAACTATAATGTCAATAAAACGAGAAAATAAAAGAAGACTCGCCCAGTATATTAAAGATCACTATGACAAAACTATAAATGAAGATTCCTTGTTTGACGTTCATGTCAAAAGGATCCATGAATATAAACGCCAATTATTGAACTGTTTGCATGTAATTACCAAATACTGTCGTATTAAATACGAAAAACAAAATGTGGTGCCTCGAACAGTTATAATTGGAGGTAAAGCAGCACCAGGATATAAAATGGCCAAACTCATAATAAAGTTCATTAACAATGTTTCTCTTGTCATCAACGATGATCCTGACATAGGAGATCAACTTAAAGTAATCTTCCTGGAAAATTATTGTGTATCTTTAGCAGAACTAGTAATTCCAGCTGCTGAGCTAAGTCAACAAATTTCAACAGCTGGCACAGAAGCTTCGGGAACAGGCAACATGAAATTTATGGCTAACGGGGCTTTAACAATTGGCACACTGGATGGAGCTAATATTGAGATGGCAGAAGAAGTAGGGCAAGAAAATATGTTTATTTTTGGACATTGTGTTGATGAAGTAAATAGAATCAAAGAATCAGGATATGATCCATCAGAATATTATCATGGATCAGATGAATTGAAAAGAGCATTAGATTTAATCAAAGATGGCTATTTTAGCCCGGAAGACTCTAGCTTGTTTACAGATATATTTAACAATTTGTTTTATAGCGACGAATATTTACTGTTAGCTGACTTCCAGTCATATATGGAGGCACAGGATCAAGTAGAACAACTTTACAGAAGGCCCGAAGAATGGACCAGAAAATCAATCCTAAATATTTCTGCTTGTGGGAAATTTTCAAGTGACAGAACAATACGAGAGTACTCCAGAGACATTTGGAATGCAGAACTATCAGAAACTCTTCTTCGTCCAAACCTCTAGATATTTGTAATCAATAACTTCCATTTATGATTATCTTTATTTCAAAATTATTCTCAAATTAGAAAGTACTATAAAAAAAAGTTTTCGTTCACTTAATTTTTGTATTCATTTTAGCATCCAATCACGATCCATAAAAATTATCGTTTTTCTTTCGCTAATGCTTTTCTTGACATAACAAGAAACGTTCCTTTTCCTTCCTTGTAATATTATTTTTCATGAAAAGGGAACAGATGTAGTATGGTTTTCTTTTTGTTTCATTTTAGTCGTGATCAAACTCCGCTATCAACGTGTTTTGTTTTAAAAAAGTAACATTTTCAGTGCATCTCCGAATATGTTTAAAAGCTTGTTGCTCTCTGCATTGTGTGTGTGTGTGTGTGTGTGTGTGTGTGTGTGTGTGTGTGTGTGTGTGTGTGTGTGTGTGTGTGTGTGTGTGTGTGTGTGTGCGTTTGTGTGTGTGTGTGTGTGTGTGCTTGCTTGCGTGCGTGCGTACGTGCGTGCTTGCGTGCGTGCGAGCGTTCGTGTTATTAATATATATAATACGCTTCGTGTACATTTTTGTTGGAGTAACGCTTTAGCATTTGAAACTGTTGAATTTCTTTCAATTTATAAGACACGTTCTCCAGCTCCAGCTTTGTTGCATCGCTACCCACAACGTAAAGGAAAGAAAAATCAATAAATACAGGGGTCTGACAGACTGCTATTAGTTTGTGCCGGCTGTCTTCGAGGCATAAGGTGTTGTGTTCTAGGACCTCGCACTACCGATTTCCTCCGCAGAGTAGAGATAACGGCGATCCGCCGGCGAAACGAACCCCGCGAAGTGGAGTGCCTGCTGCAACGAGTGTCGTTGGCCATTCTCCACGGCAACACCATCGCGGTCATTACCGCAAGGCGCGGCTGAGCACACCATTCGTTCTGGGGTATGTAGCCCATCCCACCCTTTCTCTCCATCTTCTGCTGTCTTACCCTCGCTTTTTTCTTTTCTTTCTTTTCTTATTTCTTATTTTTTGTACTTAAAATTTCAATAAAAACATTATTATTGTTATTCATAAAATACTTCCTATAATGCTTTTGTCTCATAACGCTTCCAGTCTCTTGCTATAACAACGTCTCTTTGCATTCGAAACGAAGGAAACTAAAACAACAAATGGAGTGGGAGTGAGGTGCAAAATGCAGGTGAACTATAATGAGATGTTTTGCTGTGAAGTCGTTGGTATTTTAGTCAAAACGACACTGAATTTTTATTGTAAACTAGCAGCTAAGCCCGGTTTCAGAGAACGACGCGAAGAGAGAAACGAAGACATTAAAAAGAGGAAGAAGTGAATACGAAGTGGTGTTTGGGCGACGGATCTTGGTAGAAAAAAAAGAATGTCATGGTGAGTTAGTAAGGAGAGCAAAGCAAGACTGGACTTACGTGGGCTGGCAGGACGGTGAAAAAATTGCGGAGTTGAAATTAAAGCAATTGAAGTTGCCGTTGTTATCATTGGAGTGACTCTTGGTAGACAACATTCTTCGTCCTTCCCTCGGGTGCACAAATAGAAAGACCATGGGGACAGCCAACGTGCAGTTGTGCGTGTGAGAATACTTGCTCTGTCAGATTCAAACCAACTGCTTGCACTGATTGTCCCTGCGCCTTGTTGATTGTCATGGGAAAGCAGAGCTTGATGGGGAATTGCATCTGTTTAAACTTGTAGGTCGTATCGGAGTGGGTAAGGGACATGGGAGTTATAAGTATTTCTTAGCCAGTGGCCGGTTCATTCAAGATTGTTGCCTACAGAACTCGGGAGCACAATTTTTTGATAATCATCCGCGTACCATTGCACATTATTGGAGCATCTAAGTTCCTTAGCAGCATGATTGGCGCGCCAACTTTCAGATGCAGTTCGTAAGCTGGTAGTTCTGTGGGTCAGATTTGTCATGGGCCGGCCGGTCTATCTCAGATACATGGGAAGCTGGATTAAATTTTTCGTCAACACAGGGGAGCCAAAATAATTTTTTTCAATGTCCAAGGAAGCCAAATCGCGAAAAAGGTTGAGAAATGCTGATCTATAACGATGGTTTTTATTTAGGCACATCGTAAAAGTAATTATAATGAATTGCTTAATATATATATAGATTATATCTATTTTATCTATTTCACACACACACATACATACAACACACACACACACGCACACACACACACACACACGCATACGCACGCACAAATATGCGGGTATACTTTCGTTACTACCAGCATTTACGTCAATTAAGCACGAAAGAATGCCAATATGCGTTTGCATAAGTGTATGAGTGTACATACGTGTGGGAGTATGTGCATGTGTGTAGATATATATATAGCTGTATGGTAAGAAGTTTGCTTTCCTACCACATGGTTGTAGTTTCAGTTCCACTGCGCGACACCTTATGTAAGTGTCGTCTAGCGTAGCCTTACAGTAATCAAAACCTTGTGAATGGATTTGGTCGGAAAGTGAGAGAAGCCTGTCGTATGTGTGTGTATATATATATATATATATATATATATATATATATATATGTGTGTGTGTGTGTGTGCGCGCGCGCGCATGTCTGTGTGTATTTTTTTCTGAGTTCGTCTACCACAACTGCTTGACAACCGGTGTTTATTTGTTTACGACCCCGTAACTTAACGGTTTGGCAATAACCGCTTGAACAGGTACCAAACTGAAAAAAAAATAAAAAATAAAGAATAAGTACTGGGGTTGATTCATTCGGCTAAAAACTTCAAGGTTGTGCCTCAGTATGGCCGCAGTTCGGTGACTGAATCAAATAAAATATAACACACGCATACACGCGTATATCGGATCCCTCATATCTATCTATCTATCTATCTATCTATCTATCTATCCGTCTGTCTATCTGTCTATCTATTTATCTATATCATTCTATATATAATCCAACGACATTCATACTGAGATGGTTGCTACATTAGGGGATTGCGCTCCAACTCTATCAGCAGTGCAAAAAGATCGACTACACACACACACACACACACACACATATATACCATCTGTCCCACTCCCACTGACCCACGGCACTACACTCACCTAATTGCTCACCTACACACATCTAACACCTCCAACAAACCACATGCACACCATACCATCACTCACACACACACACACGTCTTCCAGAGCCAGTAAAAAATAGAACATTAGGCTAGTTAGTACTGGGGTCGATGATATCGACTCATCCCTTTCCCTCAAATTTGCTGGCCTTGTACTAAATCAATAACCATTCTTCTTCTTCTTCTTCTTCTTCCTCTCATCATTATTATTGAAACCTTATGCAGTAATGCCTCGATATACGAGTTAATTTGTTCCCGGAGATTGCTCGTAAAACAGAGCAATACTTTCCCATAGTAGCAATGTTATAAATCGTAATTCGTTCCCAGAAAAATATTTCGCTAATAAAATTTATAATACACGTAAATAAATAGCAATAAAACAACAGTAGAATATAAAGAATATTTTATGTGAAGTAAAAAGAATATCAAGATCATTTATAATAAAAAAAAAAAAAAAAAAATTATAATCGTTTTCTGAATCATTTTGACTCGCACTAGTCTCGCGCACACCATCACTTGTAGAATCGATCGCCAATTCACAAGCACTCGTAGACAGATTTTGCTGAGGCGCATTTTTTCGCTTTCTATAAATTTCTCAGTAACATGTAGAAGCATTTGTTATGGTAGTAGAAAATTTTGCTTTTCGTTCAAAATTTGGATCTTGTGCTTGAAAAATAAAACTCGTAAACCCGGCTCTCGTAAAGCGAGTCTTCGTAAAGTGAGATATTACTGTATCGTAAAAAAATGTAGAACAATATTCGAATGTTAATATCAGTTTTCTCGTTTACAATATATTATGTAATATATAATCACACACGCACGCGCACACTCATCACAAGCAAATACACACACATGAACAAAAATGAGCTAACAGAAATGGCCCAGCATAGCCAGTAGCATCTATTTGAATTACATAGTTAATAGTTAAATACAGGTATACCAAATACTATACAACATAAATTTTTGTGCTATTAAAACTATCTCCGCCACTAAAACATGTGCCACAATTATCAAGTAACAGTTAAGATCAGCTCCATATGAGGAGTGGAGTATTAAGAATTCTAGTCGTGGACACGTTTCTGCCGGAGTCATCAACCTGACAATTGTCCTACAATTGTCTCCTGCACACGCACACACACACATATATGTATATTTACTTATGTATATATGTGGGTATGTGTGTGTGTGTGTGTCTATATACATATATCTTAATCTTAATGTATAAAATTTACTGCGTGTGTGTGTGTGCGTGTATGTGTGTCCTCTATGCACGACCAAACCGCTGGATCAATCTGTACCAAATTTGGCATGAAGATTTATCATTACTCGGGGAAGGTTTTAGGGGTTCAAATTTTGGCCCTTAATGTTAATTTTTATTTCATCTCAAAAATACCATTATAACAGTGAAATATAATTATATGATTTACCATCTCCTTCTCCGCACAATTTTTCCGAGTTAATATTTCATTTCTAACAAATCTATTCATGGACGCGTCAATGAAGATGATCACCTCGCTGTAAAGTTGGTTGATATCTCTCTGCAACATACAACATTCTTACGGGGTTGAAGATTTGCACTAATTAATAATAATAATTAATAATATAGTTGTTAATAATGCTTTCCTCTCTGAGCGTTCTGTTTGCTTGGGAAGAAAACGATAATACTGAGACAATGGAGTTCTTTTACTGTGGAGGCTGCAATAATTTTTATAAAATCAAAACTTTATTCGCATCTGTTGAACGTTGTTCAACAACAGCAAGCAACAGTAAGGGCAACAACTCGGGTTAACTGTTTCTAATGTCGGAATAAGGCCTGAACTTTGTGGAAGAGAAGTAATCGATTTTATCGATGCCAATACTTGATTGGTATTTTATTTTATCAACCCTGGGTGAGGGGTGGGGGTGAATGGCAAAGTTGATTATGGCAGGGTTTGAATTCCAATAGTAAAGCGTCGGCGAGGTATTTCGTTTGACGCTTTAACAGTTCTGCTAATCCAATTTCCTTATCTTAATTAAGGCGGCGAGCTGGCAGAAACGTTAGCACGCTGGGCGAAATGCTTCGCGGTATTTCGTCTACCGCTACGTTCTGAGTTCAAATTCCGCCGAGGTCGACTCTGCCTTTCATCGTTTCGGGGTCGATAAATTAAGTACCAGTTGCGTACTGAGGTATATCTAATCGACTGGCTCCCTCCCCCAAAATTTCGGGCCAGGTGCCTAGAATGGAAAAGAATTTCCTTATATTAATTTCGAATTGTGGTACAAGGCCAGCAATTTCAGGTGAGGGAGTAAGTCGATTATTTCGATCCCAGTGTTTCACTGGTACTTATTTTATTAACACCGAAAGGATGAAAGGCAACGTCGACCGCGACGGAATTTTGAACTCAGAAAGTAGAAACGGACGAAATGCTGCTAAGCCTTTTGTCCAACGTGCTAACGATTCTGCCAGCTCACTGCCTTCCATCTTCCTTATACTGACACCGAAACGATGAGAAATAAAGGTGATTTCGGCGACTTTAAACTCAGTATGTAAAGGCTTTATGTTTTCCTTAATTTCCAATGATAGAAGAGACATCAAAAGTAGAACTGATGTCTTCCACAGTTGTCAAAGCTAGATGGTTTAATTTTTCAAAAAATCTTAGCCCGAATTTCATGCAGAGTTTTTTCCCCTAACACAACGTTTTGTTGTTATTTCTCTCACCCATGACAAAAAGAAAATAATTGCATAGACTTGTACGCAGAGTTACTTCCCTTGGACTCTAAGCATATCATAGTACCTGAGAATGAGTGCAACCTGATTTAAAATTATCCGTAAAAATATTCTAAGTATCAACTTGATACTTAATGTACTAATGTTTGAACTGAAACATTATTATTCTGAATTCCTTGCCTGGAATGAAACTTTGGTAAAACCACTTTAATAATAATATCTTCATTGCTTAAAACTCCCTGTTGCCATTCCTTTAATTTTCAGTAATTTTTACTTCCAGATAGATCACATAAAAAACTACACAATAAATTACACTGAATTCCACAACTTGTTACATTATACGCACATATATAGACATTAAGTATGCTTGCCTAAAGCACACAAAAAAGAGAATATTCAGTATAAAGTTAAACGATGTTGGCGGTCATTCGAGTATTGAATGACTTATTCTGTGGTAATTATTGCGCGCTGTGGGATCTTGTTAAATTTCATCCAACCATTTCATGTTTTTCAAATTTTCGCCAGATTATTATTTTTTTTTAAATGTATTAAAATCTAAAAGAAAAAAAAAATGCGATTTTCGTCATCAACATGCAAAACTATTTCAGAACTGCATGTTTCGAAAATAAATTATGAAAATTTGGTTGGCAAAAATTTAATAAGAGCTGCGCTAGGTTCAAAACAACACCGGGGTCACATCGTTTTAGGATCGATTGTTCTCTAACTCTTTCTTTTTGTCTGTTTCTCGCCTTCTCGAAGAAACCAACTGTAGTCAGACATGGAGAGGGATAGGCTCTACGAAATCTAAAAATGCCCCAAACACGATGTATGTCATGACGGCACTCCAAGGACTCATCAAGGAGTTAAAGGCACATGACATACATACATATGGTGTGACAGTCAGGGTAGTATGCGTACAAGCCATCCATTATTGTGTACACAGGCTAGGTCCTACTATTTCTCATAGACAAAAGTAGTTCTTGCAACAATCATTGACAAACTGGTGACTTTGAAGCTGAAAGCACAGTGGCTGTACAGAGGATCGAGACATTTTCAACTGGCACAAGTTTAGTCAGCAGAGAACCATGAAAATGAGAACGTAGACATGGTGTACCACATTACTGGGAGTGAGTGCCCCCTAGCCCTCATTAAGACATCACTCTAGAAGGAAAACTCTGATGTAAAACTGTGACTAGAATGCAGCCAATGATGTTGACTGGTTCTTTTTAGGATATCTGTCATCATTGTTCAGAGAGTAGAACTGGCTGTCTGCAAGGCCTCTCCTTATGTTACAAAGCATCATCAGGAAGAGGCCATTATATGTGTGTGTGTAGATAATGAAGTTGAGAAATGTAGCAAAACATACTACCCTGACTGTCACACCATTAGTGTGTGTCTTACTTGTATACCCAGTGAGCCAAGTTCCAAACTTATTTCTATGCCTGTGAGAGATATAGCTACTAGGTAAGGTAGTAATCAGTTCAGGTGCATATATGAAAAATTCCTGTAAATCAAGGTGGGGTTCCAAAAGTGTCTTTACCCCCCAGAACTTTAGTTATACCACAGATCCTGATCTGTTATAGCTACTTATTTTCACTTAATTACCTCCGCCTTAGCAAAGGCGGGGGTATTGTTTTCAGTTGTGTTTGTTTGTCCGTGGACAAGATAGCTCAAGAACCGCTGGATAGATTCGGATGAAACTGTCATGGATGTTTGGCCTCATGACTGTCACGAACTGATTAGATTTTGGGATCGATCCGGTACTGGACAAGGATTCTGGATTATTTTTCCTGCTTTTTACTTGTACATGCACACATATACTCACACATTTTCAGCATTGAACATTACCATCCCATTTCCAATGTACATACACGCACGCACACAAACATACCTCTCTCTTATACACTTCAAACGCCGTTTATCGGCTTTTTCCCTCCTTCCTTCGTTATTCATGTATCACTCCTTCCTTTTTCATTCATACGACGCTCTTTGTCATTTTGTTTCGTCTTTCTCTTTGTCATTATTTTTTCACTCATGGCTATTACTCTCACTATTTCTCCTTCACTGTATTATTATTTCATCTCTCTCTCTCTATATATATATATTTGGATTATTTTCCGTTTGAGAGCAGTCAGGTTCATTTTTAGTATTCTCGTTTGTGAGAGTAGTCGATTTTATTTCAGATATTCTCATTTTAAAAATCATCTCTGGCTAATCATTGAGAGGACGTTGGTGTTACCTTGGCAGAGGTTTGCGCTCGTTATAAACAAGAAATATTTTCATTTAGGAAAAAAAAAAAAAAAAAAAAAAAGGCTTGTGAGAAGACAGAGGCTCTGACTGAAAGAATTACAATGTACATGACAAATGGCAGTATTTGGTTCAGAATTCTGTGTAAAATTTGCTTAATCCCTTCATCCGAAAGATATATTTACATTTTGTGTGCTTTTCAAATTTCTGGTCTTCTTTCAAATTCATGAAAATTTATTTGCTTCTCATTGTAACATCACATTTCTTTTGCTGGAATATGTAGGATGCCTTCTTTAATAAGCTACTTAAGAGAAGTTCAATGCCCTTACCGACTTTGTTGCATCTCCAATACCAGACATATTGATGCAATTGATTTTCGGCTTGAACATCTGTGGGAAAAACATATGTATGAAGAGAATTCCAGAGGATAGTTGTTCTAGAGAGGAAGGATTGGTTAATGTTTAATGTGAAATCTCAGTAGTGCAACCCAGTAAAGGTTATGGGAGGAAAAAAGATAAAATTTTGTAATATCCTGAATACTTCAACCACACATACAGGTATACAACTGGGTTGCACATGGTATGTTTATATATATATAAACATACAATACCATGTGTATCCCAGTAGTATCATAAATAAGACTGAAATGTTTGGTAGCCAGAAGGGTACCCAGCCATGATATAATGTCTCAGAAAATCTATCAGCATTGAAATGTGAATATAAAATGAAGACGATGATAATATACAGATCAGGGCAACTCCTGTGGTACCTCAACCAACATGTCATCTAGAAAATTGAAGTCATGTATAATTTGAGTGAATCTGGTTTCTTTCCAGTTGTTTCTCATAAAAAGAAAGATTTAAATTTTGATTATGTTATCTTCATACATCTTAAGCATGAATTGCATTCTTTGTGGAAAATGCAATATATATATTGCATTCATAGCAGAAAATGTGAAGGTGCCTGGCTTAGTGGTATTCGGCTTGTGATTATGAAGTCATGAGTTCAATTCCCAGTGGAGCATTGTGTCCTTGAGCAAGACACTTTATTTCACATTTCACGGTGTTCCAGTCCACTCTGTTGGCAAAAATGAGTCATACCTGTAATTCAAGGAGGCAGCCTTGTCACACTCTGTTTCATGCTGAATCTCCCTGAGAAGTATGTGAAAGGGTCTGCATGCCTGTAGAGTGCTTGGTCACTTGCACGTTAATCTCATGAGCAAGCTGTTCCATTGATTGGAACAACTGGAACCCTCGTCATAAGCAGTTGAGTACCAGTTATAGATATATATATTCCCTATATATCCATGTTCCCCATTCACTGCATTTCCCTTCTCCTTCTGCACTGTTGCAAACTCTGTGCTCACTTACTCTGTCCAATCCCCAGTACCACTCAGCTTACATTCATCTCACTGAACCTTGAGGCTATGCCCTGGCACATCACTACCATCTAGGGCAGCTATGTATCTCCTCTACAGCAAGATACCTGTTTCTGTCCCTCTATCAAAGCTTAACCTTACATCATCTGGCACAAAGCCTCAATACCATTTCCCATCTCAATTGAAGGATTTCTGTCCTGGAAGTTACTTGGTGACCTCACTGGTATTGGTGCTATGTGAAAAGCACACAATACACTCTGTAAAGTGGTTGGTGTTAGCAATGATATCCAGCTATAGAAGCCATGCCAAAGTTAATAGTGGAGCCTGGCACAGTCCTCTGGCTTACCAGTTCCTGTCAAATCATGCAACCTATGTTAGCATGGAAAGCAGACATTAAATGATGATGATGATGATGATAGTGATAGTAATTCTAATCTTTGAGAAATTATTCTTAATTGAGTTATGTCATTCTGTAGAGAGATAAACACTGTTGATATTTGGAACATAGTTTAGCATAAAATTTTGATGCATGGTTTGATTTTAGATCACTTTTAAATGGGATGTTGGCAATTATAAAACATGAGTAGTTTTGGGCAAGTTGATATAGAAAAAAAGATACCAGCTATAGATTTTGCCTAATAAAGAATTACTGCAATAATTAACATTTCCATGGATGGAAGAAACTGCCACCAGAAAACTATTTTAATTGCACAAATGTTTCACAAAATATTAGTCAGACACCATTATCTATTTGGCTGCAAGTTTCAAGAAAAGACCATACAGTAATAGATTTGAATTGAGTGAAATGAGCTTTATCATGTCACATATCTCTGTTGATTCTGGAACTGAAGTACATCATAAAATAGACTTGGAACCTTTCCAGAGTAGCCAAACTGGTAAAAAGATAAGTGCAATAAAACTGATATTTATTTACAGTCAGTCCTAATCAGTTTTCATGAGTTGGTAAGTTGAAAGATGGCCAAGAGATATCAGTGGTTCTTTCCTAAAGCAAGAACTTTTTGTATTTTGGTTTAGTTAAATTCAAGGAAAGGAATATTCATTCTTTCTAATTATTTTCAGTTTAAATTTTAAAAGATAAAATAAAATTTCTAAAATGTCGACACATTTTTGTGGAGAAGGCATAGTTGATGAAATTGACTCTTGTACTTGACTAGTACTTCATTTATATCAGCTCCAAAAGGATGAGAGGCAAAGCTGTACTCTTGTCTTGCCATCATGTGATGGTAGTAAATGAACACCACCATCATGCAAGCAGTGTTGCACATTTCTAGTCTTTTATGAAAAACATTTCTGGCCATTGGGAAATATTACCGGGCTTGAAAAATCAACAAATTCTGTTTGACCCATATAGCATGAAGCAAATGGATGTTAAATGAATTCATAGTTCATAATGGTGTGCATTATATCCAAGGGATGGAGTGCAATGTTGGTAACAAATTATAAAACTCTCAGCCATTATTTTTAACAGTACATTATCCAACCAACTGCAAACCTGAAACAAAAAGAATTAAATGAAGCTGAACTTATTCATAAAGCTATGCACCTGTATATGAAATAAGATTTTAACTTTTACCAAGTCCTGCATTTGTGTAAATAATGAGAGCAGAAAAATTCAAAAATGAGAAAGGAGTTCAATAGGGCTGTATTCTTTCTCATGCTTGTTCAACATCTACACAGTGGATATAAGAGAATACAGGAAGAAGATGGCATCAAAATAATAGGCTTGCATATTTCTAATCTAAACTATGGAGACAATACTGTTCTACTTGCCAAGACTGAAGAAGACAGTATCAAATACACATGGTCTTTATCTCAACCATAAGGAAACAAGTGATGATGGTGAGAAAAAGAGACAGTAAATGTTAATATCAAACTGGGCAGTGAGAGGCTTGAACAGGTTGAATTGTATAAGTGTCTTGGTGCTCAAATCTCTGATGAAGCTGCATTTAAGAAAAAACTTAGGATAGGCCTCTTACAAGGACTCTTGGAAAAATGAATGAGTGTTACAAGACAACAACTCCTGAATATTGTGAAAAAACAAAAGCTCATCTATTATGGCCATAGTCAATGAAGCAGAGGTCAGGAAAACATTATCATGGAAGATGGTAGTAGATCAAGAAGCAGGCAAAGAATGCAGCAGATGGACAATGTCATGAGCTGGTTGGACAGGAGGAGCAAGGCAGCTGGATAACTCAAGCCTAATCGGAAACACTTTGGTTGTAGTGTCATCAATGTGCTGCAGGTGTACGGTACAAGATGATGATGAAGTAAATAAAGATATAACAAGAACTTTTGGACACAAAAGAGAATGTTACAAAAGTTAAACTAGAAACTAAATTGGAAACAAATAAATAAATAAATAAAACAGTAAAAAGACATTTATTTTATTTATTTTAGAAACCAAAAGAAAAAAAAAACAAAACAATTTAATTAAACAAAATATTTGAGACTGAAATGAGCAAGTGTTCCAGACTGAATGATTTTTGCTAGAATAGAGTTTAATGTCACTATTTCAATTTGAAATCTTTAATTTTATGTTTTTGATGAGTTCCATGATAGGATATTTTCACCAAAAAAAAAAAAAAAAATGTTGAGTGTCATTAAAATATATAAAAAAAGGCATCTTCTTTGTACGTTTTGAATTTAAATACATTGGAAGAAGTTTATCAAGAAAGAGACCCAAGTTATGTTATATGCATAACTGATTTCTTCATATTTTCTACCTGTCCAGATTTCAATATTGAAATTAAAAAATAAAAAATAAAAACAAAAAGATAATGTTTAGCTAAATTTTCAATGGTCAAAGTGACTTAAGGAGGAGTGTGTGTGTGTGGGGGGGGGGGAACAAAAGTATGAATTAAAAAAAAGTTTTATCAGAAATTTCATAAACTTTTCAAACATTTGTAAACACTTCATAACAATTGTCAGATTCTTAGTGCAACAATTGGTTTGCAACAGGATTTTAAAAACATTTTTAGAAAGGTCATGTGCACACATACACATATATACATACATACACACACACACACACACATATATTATGAAATTGGAACAAACAGGACAATTACAACTCAATACAAGAGTATTATATATGTATATATATATATATATATATATATATAT
>NC_142929.1:88818412-88875912 GCF_046866305.1 Octopus bimaculoides
CAACAAAGTGAGGATGTGATACGGATAGTGTTATTGGACGCTCGGAAAGGAAGGAGAGAAAGAGGTGCAGCAATATCAAAGGAAGGCTAACTAGCAAGATAGTTTTTGTATGTGGCAGATGCTCAGGAGCAATAAACACTGAAAATGTGCAGAAAACAACCTTTGCCACATTCCAGGGAGAAAAACTAAAAGTAGTTGATACCGCTATCTAGGTGACCAAGTTAGTAGCGGGGGAGCGTGCACTGAAAGTGTAGCTGCTAGAATAAGAATAGCCTGGGCAAAGTTCAGAGAGCTCTTACCTCTGCTGGTGACAAAGGGCCTCTCACTCAGAGTAAAAGGCAGACCGTATGACGCATGTATACGAACTGCCATGCTTCATGGTAGTGAAACATGGGCCGTGACTGCTGAGGACATGCGTAAGCTCTCAAAAAACGAAGCCAGTATGCGCCAATGGATGTGTAATGTCAGTGTGCATACTCGACAGAGTGTAAGTACCTTGAGAGAAAAGTTGAACCAAAGAAGCATCACTTGTGGTGTGCAAGAGAGACAATTGTGCTGGTATGGACATGTGGCAAGAATGGATGAGGATAGGTGTGTGAAAAAGTGCTACACCCTAGCAGTTGAGGGAATCTGTGGAAGAGGTAGACTCAGGAAGACCTAGGATGAGGTGGTGAAGCACGACCTTCGAACTTTAGGCCTCACCGAGGCAATGGCTAGTAACTGGGACCTTTAGAAATATGCAGTACGTGAGAAGACCCGGCAAGCCAAGTGAGAGCATAATCTGTGACCTCTTCCAGAAGTGTAGCCAGCTCACTTATTCGTATCTTTACTTCATTGGACACTAAACTCTACTTGCGAAGACCTGTTGGGGCAAGTGAAATCGTAATCATAATTGAACCATATTCGATGACCAGAACTGGTGCCAGTGGAACACTAACAGCACCGTCCGAGCGTGATCATTGCCAGAGCAGCTGTCTGGCTTTCGTGCTAGAGGTATGTAAATAGTACCATATGAGCATGATTGTTACCAGTGTTGCCTTACTGGGATGTTAGAAAATCATTCGAGCGGGGTCGTTGCCAGTGCTGCTGGACTAACTCCTGTGCAGGTGGCATGTAAAAAACACCACTTTGAGTGTGGCCGTTGCTAGTACCGCGAGATTGGCCCTTGTGCCGGTGGCACATAAAAGCACTCTCTACACTCTCAGAGTGGTTGGCGTTAGGAAGGGCATCCAGCTGTAGAAACTCTGCCAGATCAGATTGGAGCCTGGTGCAGCCATCCGGTTCACCAGTATACAGTCAAATCGTCCAACCCATGCTAGCATGGAAAGCGGACAGTAAACGATGATGATGATGATATATGTATATATATAGGTATATATATGTATATGTGTATATATATATATGTATATATGCATTTACATATGTATATATATACATATAAATTTGACATGGGGGATTCTTTCTTGTCCTGGGATTCACGGTCAAACGGCTGGGTGGAATTGCGTGAAAAATTACACAGATGTGTAGAATGATCCAGTGGTGATGCTGGGCTTTGTATTTTTTCATAGTTCCCATGGTTACCAAGATAATCTACTATAATAATACTCTTGTGTTTATGAATGAGAAAGGAAGGGGTGATAGATGAATAAGGAAGGAAGGGGTGATGTCATACATGGTAGTAAAATGATGAAAATTATATGCTGAAAAAAATAAATCAAACAGCGTTTCATCTCTGTGTGAATATATGTGTATGTATGTAAAAGGGGGTATGTGAATGTGTGTGTGTGTGCATGTGTGTTTGAGTGTGTGTGTACGCGTGCAATGGAAGCGGGATGGTTCATCTTTGTTTGCTTAGTATTTGGGTTTATTTTTTGATTTGGTTGAATCTTGTTTTTGTTTTGGTGGGTCAGTTATTTTTAGCATCTTGACAGAAAAAGTCATTCTAAAATTGTTTTTTAACACACATATGCCCAAACAAGTCGAATGCTTACACAGAGCAGGTTTTACAGCCACATCATCCAAACTGACCGCGTGAGACCAGGCTTAGCTGCTAGTATATATATATATGTATATGTATATATTCACATATAAATATATAAATACATATATATATTTACATATAGATATACATATATATATATATATATATATATATATATATATTTACATATAGATATACATATAGATGTATATATATATATATATATATATATTTACATATAGATGTATATATATATATATATATATATATATATATATATATATTTACATATAGATGTATATATATATATATATATATATATATATATATGTACACATATGAATATATACATATACATATATATATACATGCATACACACACACACACACATATATATATGTATATATAAAGAAGAAAACAAAAAGTGGAACAAGAACATAACAGGCGACAACAAAACATCTGGACAGTCAGACGATACAAAAAAGGATAGGAAAGAACATGGACGGGTCATTCAGAGTTTTCTTTCCTCAGTTGAGATCCAGATTTTCTCATCAGTTTTCACCGGTTACACTCAAGACTGCTCCAATCTGGCTGGCCCCAAGAAAATCTAAACTAAGAGTACTAGATTCCTTGGAAGAAAGCAAGCAATTGTATATGAAAACAAAGACGAAAATAGAAAATGGAGAAATTGTACACAATTACAAATACAAACAACAGGAAAATAACAACAGGTGTCTTTCGACTGAGGACAAATCAAATTGAGCAGACGAGTGTGGAAGTGAAGCCTTACAGCAGGGATATAAAAGATGAAAGTCATATAAATGTCACATGGATGGTAGTCGAACCAAGAAAGAAAGTCAGGCTTAGAGGAACACGGGTCATGTGGAAGGAGAGGACATAGGTAGGCGCAGAGGAATAGAAGAATAAGGGTGGGACAAGAAGGAAAGAAAAAAGAAAAGGGATAGAGTGAGGTAAAAGAGGAGCAAAGGTAAGAATGAAGGGAAGGCTAAGAAATGTGATAGAGGGGGTGCGAGAAAGAGGAGTGGAAAGAACAAAGTAAGTGTCAAGGGCTGAAAGAAAGAGTAAGAGAGTCGTACAGAATTTATATACACATATATATCATCATCATCATCATCATCGTTTAACGTCCGCTTTCCATGCTAGCATGGGTTGGACGATTTGACCGAGGACTGGTGAAACCGGATGGCAACACCAGGCTCCAGTCTGATTTGGCAGAGTTTCTACAGCTGGATGCCCTTCCTAACGCCAACCACTCAGAGAGTGTAGTGGGTGCTTTTACGTGTCACCCGCACGAAAACGGCCACGCTCGAAATGGTGTCTTTTATGTGCCACCCGCACAAGCCAGTCCAGGGGCACTGGCAACGATCTCGCTCGAAAATCCTACAGGAGCCAGTCAGGCGGTACTGGCAACGGCCACGCTCAAAATGGTGCATCTCATGTGCCACCCGCACAAGAACCAGTCCAGGGGCACTGGCAACGATCTTACTTGGCTTGCCGGGTCTTCTCACGCACAGCCCATTTCCAAAGGTCTCGGTCCGTAGTCATCGCCTCGGTGAGGCCCAATGTACGAAGGTCTTGCCTCACCACCTCAGCCCAGGTCTTCCTGGGCCTACACCTCTTCCACGGGCCTACCTCTTCCACGGGTTCCCTCAACTGTGCTTACATATAAGAAACCAATATATATATATGTATATATACATGTATATATATATATATATATTTGAAGGTTTGGAGGTGATGTACAGAAATTATATAGAAAAAAATTAAGGTACTCAGAAATCTGGATGTTTGTACATTTACAGATTTTCATTAATGTCACATATTAAATAAAGCGCTTTTCACCTGGTCGTGCAGGATTTTCAAAACAATTTGAAAATCCTGCACGACCAGGTGAAAAGCGTTTTATTTAATATGTGACATTAATAAAAATCTGTAAATGTACAAACATCCAGATTTCTGAGTACCTTAATTTTTTTCTATATATATATATAGGAAAATGAAAAATAATAATAAGGCAGAATACTAAACTGAAAGCATATTTTAATATAGATTTCTAACCGGCTTTCATTGTATGGCAAATTTTCAAGAGGAGGAAAAATGAAAATGTTTTTTACAAAAAAGTAAAAAATAATATATAAAAAAAATAATCTATAAAAAAATAAATATACCAATACATTATATTGTCTTTGAGCTTTTAAAGTTCAATGGTAATCCATTTAGATAATAGTTGGAATCTCCACACAAGAAAGAATCAACAAGGAGAATCTTTTCATAGAGAAATTCCAACCACTTCTTGACACACAAACCCCTCAGTGACCATATTTCTCTAAGAACAGACATAAACTTCCTGTTGACAAAGAGTCCATAACTCCAACTAAAGAGTATAAAACCCACAGAATTGTCTTCCCTTACA
Source organism: Octopus bimaculoides (assembly GCF_046866305.1). NCBI lineage: Eukaryota > Metazoa > Mollusca > Cephalopoda > Octopoda > Octopodidae > Octopus > Octopus bimaculoides. The sequence goes on from NC_142929.1 coordinate 88,822,829, forward strand.
TACACTTCCTGTTTTGACACCACACTTCCTGCTTAACACATAAACCTTCAGCCTCTTTTCTTCTTTTTTTAAACCTAACACAACTTTCAATTCCATGCATCCTAATTTTTCCAACTATTATCTACATGGATTACCATTGAACTTTAAAAGCTCAAAGACAATATAATGTATTGGTATATTTATTTTTTTATAGATTGTTTTTTTTATATATTATTTTTTACTTTTTTGTAAAAAACTGTGGACATATGTTTTACCAATTTTTAAATATTAAATATAAATTGTAGTTAGCTAAAAAACAAACAAACAAAATTTTTACCTCCTTAAATTTCATGAAATTTGAAACAATTTTCATGTTACTGTAGACGGCTGATTGCTGAGTGAGAATCTCTGAGAGAATGTCTCCCAGTCCAGCAGAAATGATCAGAACTGGAACATTCCATTTATCAAGGCTCTTAAATAATTCATCACATCCAATTCTAAAAGTGAGTAAGAAATGAAATTAAATGAACGTCATTAGTTAAAACTGAGAAAATATCATTGGGAAAATAGAAAAAGGGACATGATTGATTTTAGTGGAAGGTTAAAGAAATAATTAAATGGTTGATTTTAAAAGAGACTTAAGTTTAAAAAAAAAATTTTAATTATAAATATTGCTTCCAAATTCTAGCACAAGGCCAGCAGTGTGGGGAAGGGGCTAAGTTGATTACATTGACCTCAGTGCTCAACTGGTACTTATTTTATCAATCTGAAAGGATGAAACGAAAAGTCAACCTCAACAGCATTTGAACTCAGAACATAAAGATGGATGAAATGCCACTAAGCATTTTGCTCAGTGTGCTAACAATTCTGCCAGATTGCCACCTTATCTAAATTATAAATATTGGTTTCAAATTTTGACATAAGGCCAGAAAGTTTGGAGAAGGGGTTAAATCGATTACATTGACCCCAATGCTCAACTGGTACTTATTTTATCTGCCCTGAAAAGATGAAAGATAAAGTCAAACTCAGCGGCATTTGAACTCAGAATGTAAAGACAGACAAAATACCATTAAGCATCTTGCCCAGCATGCTAAAGATTCTGTCAGCTTATTCAAATTATAAATATCAAAAATTAAAAAAGTAGGTTAATGGAAGTAAGTACTCAAAACAATAAAAGTAAATAAAAAATGAAAAGAAAATAAACTTGAAAAATACAGTCAGTGATTTGAGCTTAAGAACAATAAAAAGCAGTACTGTAATTGATGACATATAAGAGGCAATTTTTTCCCTAAAATATCTCAGAAAATCACCCCAGGTCCTATATGTGAAGTTGGGTGTCCCATATGCTAACTTTATCCTTGATGCTCACTACTATAGGCTGAAGTAATCTACTTTGTTTTTTCTTGCATGTTTTATTCGTATAATCTTTCAGGATATTTTCACAAGTGAGATTTCTCGCTTTATATTTAGTTGTACAGCTAACTTACTATTTATATACTGTGTTGTTTTCTGCCATAGATTAGGTGCTAGATTGCTTTAGGTACTACATGCTTTAATGCACTAAAATCTCTTTTCCTGAATATGCAATGCTGAAATTGGAATGCATCAAATATGTCTGTGTGTCTTTTGTGCCATCAAATACAATACTTGAAAAATATAGTATGTAATTTGAAATAAAAAAAACAGTAAAAAGTGGTACAAAGGGGTGCTGAAAAGTTATTGGCTTTGGATAAAAGAAAATACAGAAGAATCGGTTAATTATGATTTTATTCAACATTTTTCCCTCTCAGATTCACACACTTATTACAGCAGTTCTTTAGTTTTTTTAAGCATTGTAAAAGAATTTGGAAGGTTGGGCCTCCAATAAGGCCTTCTGTGATACCCTTAAAGCTAGGAATTTTTCAGCATCCCTCATAATTGTTAATACTTTACCTTAATCTGACAGAAGACTGAGCAACCATTTTATTAATCAGACTTTTAGAGATATTCAATGTACCCAGTAGTTCATGTACTTGAGTCCACCTAACAATATAAACAAACAGTATAAGTTAGAATGAAGTACATAGAAATCTATAGGAAAAGAAAAGAAAGTCAAATGAATATTGATTTCAGTAATATGGATGAAAAGTTAGACAAACAGCACAGTGTTTTGCTTCCTAACTAATGTAATGCTTAGTTCCACCATTTGACACCTTGGGCAATTGTTTTCTACTTTAGTTCTAAGAAGCTTTGTGAGTGAATTTAGGAGACAGAAACCGAAAGAAGCTATTGTGTGTGCACATGTGAGTATGTGTGCGTGTGTATGTGTGTATGCATGCATGTGTGTACACGTGCTTATGTCTCCTTGTTTTGACATTGTGTAATAGTTGTAAACAAGAGTCCCCATTATACAAGCAGTGCAGTTTGTTTCCTATCTTCCATGAGAACATGTCTGACCATGGGGAAGTATTAGCTTGTTTAGAAACAGGTATGGGTTGGTAACAGGAAGGGCATTTGCATGTAGAATAAAGACAAAAGTTTTCTGGATGAAGAGTCTGGGTATCATATTCATATGGTTTTTATAATGAAAAATGAAACTAAAAAGAGAAGACAATTATATTTACTTACCAACAACGTTAGTAACAAATTATTTCACTTGTCACAAAAAGAGCAAGCATGTGTGAGGTGCGGGGAAATATAATATAGTATGACAGAAATTATTGGCAAGGAAGGTAAAGAATAATCAGCAATTGTAGAGTTGGTTATGTTGTAAAGTAACAGAACCTGAAGAAATAGAGGTCTTTCGGCAAAAAGTAGTACAAATAATAAAAACAATGGAATAAATTTTATGCCATAAGGAAGAAGAAAGTGTGGTATTCTGGATGTTTGTTTTTCTTTCTATAAAGTGTGTGTGTGTGTGAGATAGAGAGAGAGAGAGAGAGTGGGGTAAAAAACGGAAGTGTTACTTCAGTTCAAAATTGCTAATGAGTTGCTGCTTAATTCTAGTCTAATCTTGACTGAGTGACGTATGATTGAAGGCATTTCCCCAATGTATCCTTTTCTAAGATATGATAGGGATGTGATTTGAGGAGATCTAACTGCTCTTTGAAACATGTTGCTGAGGCTACTGTTGGCTATGAAATGTTAACTTGCATAATATGATGACACCAAGCTGGGACATGTTATGACTCATGTTTAGTCATCGGACATGTTATAACCCATGTTTAGTTACAATGAGTATTCCAGTTGATCCAATCAACAGAACAACCTGTTCATGAAATTAATGTGCAAGTGACTGAGCACTCCACAGACACGTATCCTTAATGTAGTTCTCAAGGAAATTCAGCATGACACAGAGTGTGACAAGGCTGGCCCTTTGAATTACAGATACAACTCCCTTTTGCCAGCTCACAGGACTGGAGCAATGTGAAATAAATTGACTTGCTCATGGACACAATGACCAACAGGAATCAAATTCATGATCTTATGATCATGAGCCAAATACCCTAACCACTAAGCTATATATATCTCTTATATATTAAAAGTAACAAAAATGCTTAACAATAAAGAATTCAAAAATCATTTTTACCACTCTTCCATTTTTGGAGCTTTCTTCTCAGTTTCTATATGAGGATCAAACTCTATTGGAGCATATATATCCCTTAATTTTGCAGCCTAAAAAACAGAGGAAAGGTGTTAAAAAACACAAAGCAAAAACAAAAATGCAACATAGAATTGTATATATTATTAATTTTTAGCAAATAGATTTAGATTAAACAGTTCTATCTAATATTTAATATATATTCACTATGTACAAATCTTTTCCTCAATATACACACACACACTTGTATATATATATATATAGTTTCAGTTTGAATTACGGAAAAATATGGATAAGTACTATTTTTTTCTTTGCTAAAGATTTTCTACTATTTGAAAATAATATGTATTCTTGTTTTTTATATTATTAATTTGGTTCTTTAAAGATTATTTTTAATAGATAACTTATTTAACACTAAATTATTTAGAAGTTATAGTTTTATTTCAACATAATATTAGAACTTCGATTTGAATAGTGTTGATATATTTTCGATTGTTTTTGATTAATAATATTTGATTAATAATTAGTCTTTATTGTTTATAATATCGTTAAAGGTTTTTTTAATTAAAACTTTGTATATATATATAAAGTTTAATCTTTTATTCTTAATAATTTTTTTCTTTCCTAATTTTTTCATTCATATTTTTATTTTTACGTTTGTAGAAATAAATATTCTTGTATTTTTCTATTATTCTATTGATTTTTAATGATAATTAAATAAACGTTTTTAGTTTTAAATAGTATAGCTTTAACTATTACACTGGTTAAATATGTACTAATTTTATCTTCATTATTATTTTAAACTTCGTTCAAATTGTATTTAAAACAATGATAATTTATGTAAGCTAGTTTTTGTATATAATATACATGTTAGCATATATTATAATGGATGAAGGGATGATTATTGAATGTTTATTATTTTGATATTTTTAATAATTTTTCTATCTTTATGAAATAAGTATTTCATATTAATTCATTTCGTACTTATTGTTGGTTGAGATATATATATTTATTTATTTTAATTATTGTTTTAATTATTGTTCTACTTACGACCCGAAGATTAGCTATATTTTTGAATAGAATTTATTTTCGATAATTTCAATTGATTTTAATCGATTTAATTTTCCTTTCTATTTGAAAATTAGTTATGAAACATGTGTAGTCATTTTATTATTTTTATCTTATGATATTTACTTTGTTTTATATTATACTCATTTATTGTACTTTTAATTGTTAATTTTTCTATATGTGATAGTGGATTTTCATCGATGAGTTCTTGAAACTTGGTTATTTTCCCTAAAACTATATATTTTATCTATAAAGCTCAATTTAATTTCGATTTTTTATAAATTGATTTTAATTGAGTTTTTACCTGTAATTTTGGATTTTGTCCCTAATATTGTTTTATATATATATATATATATATATATATATATATATATCAGGCTGAGTAAAAAGTAAGCAACGTTTTGAAGCATGAAATTCATCGCAATATATTCCAACAAAGTGGAAATTTTATTCATCAAAGTGAGTACCATGACAATCAACACATATTTGCCAACAAGGTACAAGTTTGTTTATTCCAGTAACATAAAAATCTGGAGTTTTGGAGTTGATGAACTCTTTGAATCACACTTTCAGCATCAGTTTGATTTTTGAACTCCTTCTCTTGCAGGAAACCATCAAAGTGCTTGAAAAAATGGTAGTCAGTAGGAGAAGGGTCTGGGAAATAAGCTGGCTGAGGAAGAACTTTGTAGACAAGTTCCCTCAACTTCTGGAGCATCATTAGTGAAACGTGTGGTCAAACATTGTCCTGAAGAATGACTGACCCTCTTCTGTTGACCAGTCTAGGACAGAGGAGTAGTAGTTTTTTGTTCATTTTGGCAATTTCATGGCAATATGTTTCTGCAGTAATGGTTTTTCTGGGTTTTAAGAAGTGGATAAGTCCAGCGGTACACCACCAAACAATCACCATAACCTTTTTGAAGAGCGCAGGTTTAGGGGAGGTTTTTGGAGCTTTATTTTGGTCCAAACACTGAGAAGAACGTTTTTATTGTTGTACAGAATCCACTTTTCATCACAAGTTACAATACGGTTGAGAAACGGATTGGTCTGGTTACAGGGAAGTGATGAGTAAATTTCATATCTGTGCATTTTTTGATTTTCATTCAAATTGTGTGATACCCATTTATCTAGCTTTTTTAATTTTTCAATCACATGCAAATGGTTGTAGACAGTTTTCTGGCTAACTTGAAGTTCTTTTGCCAGTTCTCAAGTGGTTTTATGTGGATTTTTCTCAATGATGGTCTTTACTTGACCTCATCAATGACGGATGGGCATCCACTATGCTCACGAACTTCAAGGCTCAAGTCTCCACTGCAAAATCGTTTAAACCATTTTCAAGCTGACCACTTACTGGTCATTTCCTCACCAAACGTTTTGTTGATATAGCAAGCAGTTTCAGCTGCTTTACGTCCTTTTTTGGAGTTGAATAGTAAAATTGTTCGAATATCGCGCTCTGACAGTTCCATTTCAGATGATTGTAACAACAGGGTAAAAAATATCGATGTTAATTCATTGATACATTTGGGCAATCTATGCCTGTATTATCAGACAATTTCAAAAAAGTGTTAACAAAAATTCAAAAATCTGCAAAAATCCGGTACAAATTCTTCATGGTTCAAAATGTTACTTTTTACTCGACCTAATATATATGTATGTGTGTGTGTGTGTATATGTATATATCTATATGTATAAAGATGAGAATGTATATCTGTGTGAATCCCTAAAATTTGAGAACTACACAACCAATTTCATTCAAATTTTACACATGCCTTACTTAGGGTCCATGTAGTGTTTTAGGCCCCCAAATTTTTTAGTTTCATGCCTAGTGCGAGCCCAGTGCAATATCACATCTCCACTATTGCAGTATTATGTGTCAAAAGTGAAACAATAACATCTCTCTATTGTAATGTCAGAAATGTTCACTTTAATACTGAAACTATTATCTCACATATATGCAGACATACATACGTATATACATAATTACATATAATACTAGCAGAGATACCCGGCGTTGCCCGTGTTACATGCAATGGAAGAATTAGACTTTTCTGTTATATTTTCTCTAATGAACTGGAATACCTATGATTCGAATTAGATGTATATATATAGATGTACAAATAATTTAGATACAAATAATTACATTAGATACAAATAATTACAGAGGCATCAAGCTGTTAGATCAGGTTATGAAAGTTACAGAGAGGGTCATAGCCCAACTAATTAGGGAGCGAATCAATTTAGATGAGATGCAGTTTGGGTTCGTGCCAGGTAAAAGCACTACTGATGCCTTATTTCTAGTGAGACAGTTGCAAGAGAAATACCTAGCCAAGGATAAACCTCTGTACCTGGCTTTCGTTGACATGGAGAAAGCCTTTGACAGGGTCCCCCGATCCCTTATCTGGTGGTCAATGAGGAAACTTGGGATAGAAGAATGGCTAGTGAGAGCTGTGCGAGCCATGTACAGAGATGCGGCCAGTAAGGTGAGGGTTGGAAATGAGTACAGCAATGAATTCCGGGTAGAGGTAGGGGTCCACCAAGGTTCCGTCCTCAGCCCCCTATTATTTACCATAGTCCTCCAGGCAATCACAGAGGAGTTCAAGACAGGTTGCCCCTGGGAGCTCCTCTATGCTGATGACCTTGCCCTAATTGCGGAGTCACTATCAGAACTAGAGGAGAAGTTTCAGGTGTGGAAGCAAGGTCTAGAATTGAAGGGCCTTAGAGTCAACCTAGCTAAAACCAAAATCCTAATAAGTAGGAAGGTAGATAAAACACAAACCCCTTCAGGTAGATGGCCCTGCTCAGTATGTAGAAAAGGAGTAGGTAGTAACTCTATAAGATGTACCCGGTGCAAGCTATGGACACATAAGAGGTGCAGCAACATCAAAGGCAGGTTAACTAGCAAGTTAGTTTTTGTTTGTGGCAGATGTTCAGGTGCAATAAAGACTGCAAACAAACAGGAAACAACTTCTATCTCATTCCAGGGTGAAAAACTAGAGGTAGTCGATAGCTTCCGCTATCTGGGCGACCAAGTTAGTAGTGGGGGTGGGTGCGCTGAAAGTGTAGCTGCTAGAATAAGAATAGCCTGGGCAAAGTTTAGAGAGCTCTTACCCCTGCTGGCGACAAAGGGACTCTCACTCAGAGTAAAAGGCAGACTGTATGACGCATGCGTACGAACAACCATGCTACATGGCAGTGAAACATGGGCTGTAACTGCTGAGGACATACGTAAGCTCGCAAGGAATGAAGCCAGTATGCTCCGTTGGATGTGTAATGTCAATGTGAATACCCGTCAGAGTGTAAGTATCTTGAGAGAAAAGCTGAACATTAGAAGCATCAGTTGTGGCGTGCAAGAGAGACGATTGCGCTGGTATGGACATGTGGTGAGAATGGAGGAGGATAGCTGCGTGAAAAAGTGCCACACCCTAACAGTTGAGGGAACCCGTGGAAGAGGTAGGCCCAGGAAGACCTGGGCTGAGGTGGTGAGGCAAGACCTTCGTACATTGGGCCTCACCGAGGCGATGACTACGGACCGAGACCTTTGGAAATGGGCTGTGCGTGAGAAGACCCGGCAAGCCAAGTAAGATCGTTGCCAGTGCCCCTGGACTGGTTCTTGTGCGGGTGGCACATGAGATGCACCATTTTGAGCGTGGCCGTTGCCAGTACCGCCTGACTGGCTCCTGTAGGATTTTCGAGCGAGATCGTTGCCAGTGCCCCTGGACTGGCTTGTGCGGGTGGCACATAAAAGACACCATTTCGAGCGTGGCCGTTTTCGTGCGGGTGACACGTAAAAGCACCCACTACACTCTCTGAGTGGTTGGCGTTAGGAAGGGCATCCAGCTGTAGAAACTCTGCCAAATCAGACTGGAGCCTGGTGTTGCCATCCGGTTTCACCAGTCCTCAGTCAAATCGTCCAACCCATGCTAGCATGGAAAGCGGACGTTAAACGATGATGATGATGATGATGTAATATGTACACATATACATACACATATATACATGCATACATATATACACTCATACACACACATATATACACAGACACACACACAAACACATACATAGGTGCAGGTGTGGCTGTGTGGTAAGAAATTTGGTTCCAAAATACATGGTTCTGGGTTCAGTCCCACTGTGTGGTGACTTGGCATGTGTCTTCTGCTATAGCCTCACACCAACCAAAGCCTTGTGAGTGGATCTTGTAGATTTTTCTACTTCTCAGGAGGATTCTAAGACCCCCTAATGGAAGCCTTAACTCCAAAATTTTAGTAATTTTTAATGATCCAAAACTAGGTCAAAAGTACTGAATGGATCTTTATGAAATTCAGTAATTATATTTATGTGGTGCATAAATTGTCAAGTAAATGAGAGGCATCCTTGCCTCCACTGATTCAGGTGCAAAGTGTTGAGTAAAGTTATTTCCTTGCAGACCTCCTTTGAGTCTTTTTATTATCACTGGGTCACACATAGTTCCAAGGTGGCAACATTGATTTCAAGGCATTCCCACATGAGTGACTGGTTATTCAAAGGCATTTATAGATTGTAAATTTATTCTTTCCAGTTACCTATCAGTATAGTGGTCAGTTGCAAACTCCAGAGGTGACACTTTCATTTCCCCTTAGCCCTCATGTCACACAGCTGTTAATGTTTATTTGAGTTGGGTCACACCCTTCCAATTGCTACAGATCCGTAATGCATCTTACGGCTATGCCTGTCACCTTTATGGTGAGGATTTCTACATTGGGGAGTAGTAACGACTAGGGTAGGGTAGCTGACTGCTTATTGTCATCATTCGTCTTTTGGTTTCCTGTAGCTTTGCTCTCTTTTACAAACCCAGTGAACATACATATATTTCCTATTTCAAAGAAATTCGAACAATAGATATAACACCCAAGTCAAAAAGATTGTCAACAATTCAACTTCTCTGGTTGACATTAAGGCACTCACCCCCAATAGGGGCCTTAACTCCCACATTTTAGAGCTCCATGACATCTATTTTTCAGGAGCAAAATCCTTTTAACAGGTTCCATAAGACTGGAATTTTGGAATCTGTGCATAAAGATCAGTAATAAGGGATATATGTGTCATGATTAGACTTTTTTTAGGGTGTGTAAAGAGGAAAAGAACCCTCATCTGCAATTTTGATAAAATTTGAATCATAAGTATTCCAGTACATTAGAGAAAATATAACAGAAAAGTTTAATTCTTCCATTGCATGTAACACAGGCAACACTGGGTATTTCTGCTAGTATATATATATATATATATATATATATATATATATATATATATATATATATATATATATATATATATATATATATATTAAGGGCATTACTACACTTGAATGGCTAATGCTACAAGGGACTCTTAAAGTCAAAACTACCATAATAAATAGTGTACCGAACGCGAGGGAATGCAACTCTTGAAGTGAGCCACTTAAAAACAGATTCAGCCACATATCATATGATTTCATAATTAGTGCACAAAATGCACTTTTAATTGTCAGTCCAGGCATAATCAAGACGCATAAAAATGAACAAAAATCAACATACCAATGTGAACTTCCTAACTACATGGCCATATGTCTGTGCATGTGAGTATGTATGCTTTATTTGTCACAGTTTGACATAACAGTCAGTTCCTAAATTTCTTTTATTCATAATTAAGTTGTGATGGCTTTGTTAAGCTCTAGCACTTAATAAACCACCTTATTGACAGTACTACAGTATGCGTCCTTTAACACCAGAGTAAGCCATTTGAACGGTCAAAAGTCTTTTAGTCCTTAGATGGCCACACAAGAGTGACACAAATGAATTTGTTCTATTATTTGTAATTCTAATTGAAATTTCTATACTTTTTGTAAGCTAATTGTGATAATAGAATACTAAGGTTTAATGACTCCTTGTTTTACATATTATAAATAACGAATTAGCACATGCTAAAGAATCAGGAAAAATGCCATGCAATATTTAGTTTTGACTCTTATATTTTAAGTTCAAATCCAGCTGAAGTCAACTTTTATCTTCCATCATCTTTCTAAATACATATTGACTAATGGTGTTGGCATATTCAACTACTGTATATAGTGGCCTGGTCAGATGTTCTGTAATGAGCAGCTGCCAAATGATGTCAGATAAAAGAGCGGCCTATAGCCACTCCAGTTGCACAGAGTTAATTTACTGAGAATTACTAGTAATGGTTAGTGTTGCGATTTGGAGGTGAGGTGTGAGTGAACACAATACAAATGCAAGGAGAGGAACAAGTGAATGGAGGTGGTATTATATTATCAAAAGAAAAAAAAAAAAAAAAAAAAAAACAGGCGGTAAACTGGCAGAAATGTTAGCATGCTGGGCGAAATGCTTAGCAGTATTTTGTCTTTTTATGTTCTAATCGACTGGCCCCCTCCCCCAGAATTTCGGGCCTTGTGCCTAGAGTAGAATAGATTATATTGTCTAAAATGAATGGAAAAGTATGTTATGAAGATGCTATCATAACTATAAATATCCTCATCATCTGTTGACATCTCTTTTCTCTGCCAGCATGAGTTGGATGGCAATATAAATATATTAGTGACTGTTTTAATGTTAGGAAGCAAATTCACTGACATTATGATTGTTTCATAAAGCAATGGTGCGAAAAATAATTTTACATGGTTATTAAATTTTAGCTAAGTGAAGAACTTAAACAGGACTCTTCTGGAAATGTACTGGTTACTAGGGAAGGTACAGTGGGACACAGAACAACTCTAGTCTATCTTCCTATTCTGTCTCACTTTCCAAATAGCAACATATACATCAATGATATTACATGGGTGTAGATACATACATTTTACACATAGCTGAAGAAACATATATTACATGAGCAGAGATACACAAACACTACACATGGATATAGATAAATACATATTACTTGTTAGTGCAAGCATACTCGTGTCATTTATGATTACAGGTACACAGTTATCTATTGTAGGTGCGAATGTACACATATTTGCGAATGTAAATACACACATATAATTTTTAGGTTTAGATGCAGATGCAGAGTCAGATATCCCTTCTGTACTTTTGCAACTCTGCATAGCTGTTTGGACCCTTTCTGAGAAAACTTCATAGCTAGTGCACACTAATTGAAGTCATAAGTGAATGTCACTGAAACCTGCATACAGAACCATTGCTGAAGTAAATATATATTTACAGAACTTTTCTTCGGGATCAAAACCAAAGTAAATATCCAGAGATATGTTCAGCATGAAAACCGATCTAGTCAATTAAGAAGTTTTAATTAATCAAAATCACAGTGAAGTAAAGAGAAAGAATCATTAGCTCAACTCTTGTTGTGTTAATAAAATTAATTTCGAGTTGAATTACCGAAAATTTGTTGAGCTTCTGAAAGTCATTACATTTTTGTGCGTGTGCTAAATAACCATTAATCTTCACAAAGCCAAGGAAAACAACCCTAATTAAAATATCAGTGTTGCCTCCCCTTTTTTTAACTATGGCTGTAGCTGTCAATGGTTACAATTTCTTATTTCAGTACAAACTCTTTAACATTCATATTACTTGGTTAAATGTAATGCTTATTTATCCACATTGTTTTGAATAAATTATGTAGTATCTCTTAGTTTTGAGATTTCAATGATGTGATTGTTTACTTTTAGATTGATACTGTGCAGTGGGTATAAGAAGCTGAATCTGTCTGGTTTGAATATAAAACAGGTAGAATATTTGGGCTGGATACGTCCCATTTAAATGTTAAAGAGTTATATTAGTATATGTTATATATTGATTATATTGATCTTATCATAACAAATATATTTTATTTCATACATTCAATATTGAACTGGGATCTAACGACACCAATCAAGTTTTTTTTCAACCAATCTTGTTCTCTAAATCACTTTTCCCCAACTTAGTTGTTGGCCGTGTGGTAAGAAGCTTGCTTCCTAACCACATAGTTCTGGGTTCAGTCCCACTGCATGGCACCTTGGGCAAGTGTCTTCTACTATAGCCTTGGGCCAACCAAATTCTTTGAGTGGATTTGGTAGACAGAAACTGAAAAAAGCCTGTTGTATATACACACACACATATATGTGTGTATTTGTCCCCCCTCCCATCGCTTGACAACCGATGCTGGTGTGTTTATGTCCCCATAACTTAGCGGTTCAGCAAGATAGACCGATAGAAAAAGTACTAGGTTTGCAAAGAATAAGTCCTGGGTCGATTTCTTTGACTAAAAGCCCTTTAAGGTGGTGCTGCGGCATGGCTGCAGCTAAATGACTGAAACGAGTAAAAGAGAATATATACAAAGATAGATAACTCATCCCAGTAAGCATAAAATGTATATCCCTATTTTCTATTGTTAAAAATATCCCAAATTGCAACAGTTAGCAGTTAAGCTTGCATCCATGTTCAAGAAAGAAAATGAGTTGAGAATAAACTTATACATCGTAGGAGTTCAGTTTTCAAACATATGTCCTATCCTCATTTAGTTCTATTTTGTATATTAACAGAGATGTATACTTAGTGATGAACAAATAAACAAAATGAAATAAGAATCACAAAGGTCATCATTCTTATTTCATAAATTCAGATCTTACAGAGGTTCTTGAGCAAAATGCTTAACTATGCTTGCTTGTTTGCTTGAATGCTTTCCCCCACTATCACACACACACATACACACAAAAAAGAAAAGCCAAATATATTTTATAGCTGAATGATTAATGAAGAAAAAACATCCAGCTGAAAGCTTGACTATTCCATTTTTCAACATGGAGTTAATGCAGGAGCATCTAGAAGTTTGGTCAACTTGCTAGAAACAGAAAACCCTTGCAAGTCACACCCTATCATCTCGACAGAGAAAAAAAAAATAATAAACAGAGCTGCATTAGTTATACAAAAAAGATGAAATGATCACAGCTGGAACACCATTAATCATAGGTCTGTTTGCTCAAGACTGATCAGTTATTAAGCGACAACATAAACGACAATAGCAATACAAGCATGGAAAAATGGATGTTAAAACTGTTTATAACCAAAAAAAAAAAAAGGACCCCAAAAAAATCCCCATTTTTTTTCTATTTTTCTTTTTTACCTTTACACGGAAATCATCTGGCAGATATGAACTATTATCCAGGACACCTATGGAAAATAAGGGAATGAAAATAATCTGTTAAGTTTGTCAAAGAATTAGGGAATTCAAGTAAAAACTAAAAGCTTTTTCTGTGTCCCATAAAACCTTCAGTAATTTTGATACGGTTACATAGTTCCAGAGATTTTGCAAATATTTACTGCAGGATTAAGTTATTTTCCACTTCAGAATATTTTTGTTTTGGAAGGACATCAACAGAAAAGAGGAATCTATGCAGTTCTAGGACTCCAACACAAAGAAAAAACAAAAAAAAAACAAAGCAAACACAAATTGTAGTGAACTAATGCAAACAAAATAGAAATTTATTTGTAAAAATAAGGTGAGAAGTTTGTGTGTTGCAAAGAGAGGTGAGTAACAACATTCAAGTGCATCCCTTCATTGACATATATATAAATATATATATATATATAAATATATATATATATATAAAGATATTTCGTTTTGGGATTTGGTTTGCAAGATTTTTTATGTGAGTTCGTGTGTAGAAGGATATTTTGTTGTGTCTCAGGAGAGTCATTCTCTTTTAGTGCCTTATTATTTAACACACTCATTGGTAAAGTTTCTACTCATTTACTTATTTATTTTTCTAAAATGTTCGTTGCGTCTTGCAACCTTTTCTATAGTTGTTGAGTGATACAGTGAGGGCAAGAAAGGGGATTGGAAAACAATCATAATTTATGAGGAGGAAATGTGAGGAAGAAAAAGATGCAATTAGAAGAGGAGTTGTAGTTTGATTTATTAGGGTAGAGTGGGGGAAAGTGTTTTGTTACATGTGGGTGGAGCACAATTCTTCTAGCACTCAGTTTCATGGATGAGTCTTCCCTAGGACCTCACATCACCAAATGTCTGGGTCTACTGCCATTTCCTCTGTGAGCCCCAACATCCTAAGATCAGTCCTCACCACATACACACACACACATCATCATCATCATCATTTAATGTCCATTTTCCATTTTCCATGCTAGTATGGTTTAGATTGTTTGACAGGATCCAGCAAGCAGCAGGTCTATACTGAGCTCCAGTATCAGCTTTAGTATGGCTTCTATGGTTGAATTTCCTTCTTAATGCAAACTCCTTTTTACAGAGTGTACGGGGGTGCTTTTTTTCTTGCATTAGTGAAGTTGCTATGGAACTTGCAAGGCAATAAAAGAACAAGGAGAAAGGAAAAGAAAAAAACTCAACTACTAAATGTGTGGGGTGTTGGGGGGACTGGAGTAGGGGAAGTGGCTTTATACTAAATGTTGAAAGGCTAAGGTATGACAGAGGGACAAGCATAAGTATCTCTTACTACGGAAGGGATACATGACTACCACACATTATACAGAGGTAGGTGGAAGTAGTCTCTCTCTCATCGTCATCACCAACATTTAACATCTGTTTTCCTTCCTGGCATGGGTTAAATGGCTTGACAGAAACTGGCAAGGCCAGGGGTACCAAATTCCTTAGTCTGCTTTGACTTGGTTTCTGTGGTTGAATGCCCTTCATAATGCTGACCACTTCACAGAGTGTACCGGGTGCTTTTTATGTGGCACCAGCACCCACACCAATGCTTTTTACTTGGCACCTTGGTTTTAGGATCTCAATTCTGCTGTGGTGGGTGGGTCTTCTCAACATTGACAAAAACCAATTAGGATACGGATAAAAAAAGATCTTAAAACCTTCTTGATTCAATCATACACAGGTTATTAACAATTAATTCGTGAAAATAATGATAAGAATAATACTCACCATGACATGAGTCACATCGTTTGTTTTGATATGAATGCATGGTTAGTGTCTGGTCAAAATCTGTTACGATCTGTAAGAAACAAGAAAGTAAGTTACTGTGTTGAGGGCAAACAAAAGACACGAAGAGGAATAAATTATTTATGTAATTACGTATAATCAGTTTGTTTATAAACTTTGATTTAATCTTATAACAGATGTGATATAATATTTGAAGCTAATTTTCTCCAATAAATTTTATCTATAAGGCTTGGCTGTGTGGTTAAGAAGCTTGCTACTGAACCATGCAGTCTTGGATCCAGTTCCACCATGTGGTACATTGGGCACGTGTCTTCTACTATAGACCTAAACTGACCAAATGCTTATGAATGAATTTGGTAGACAAAAACTGAAAAAAAAAAAAATCTGTGTGTGTGTGTGTGTGCAGGCATGCGAGTGTGTGTTCGTGCGTGTGTGTGTTACAGACAAGAAACACTCAAAATGCTTCATCAAATTCAAGCACTCAGGGTTTCCTAGCTGAAATATTAAATCTATTTTGCTATTTTTCAGGCAGATAAATTCCAAAAGAGTTTAATAACTGTGTTTGATGTAATCAAGATGTAAAAGTGCATGTGTATTTTGAAAAAGATAGAGAGCAATGAAAGATATACAATTAATTGCACAGCAAATACAGGCAGTTTTTGATAAATATCAAAACTTTCATAAGTCAACACAAGAATGGGTTATAGACTGTTTGGTTGGTTTATCTTCAATTCCTGCTAAGATGTACTCTGTAAAATGTGAATATGATGAAAAAATCTCGCAGTTTTTCAAGGAAGCACACAGAACATCTCTGTAACCCATTAAAATAAGGCTTGGTCTTAGAAAGGATCTTCCATCTGATGTTGTAGTTGATGTTTGCATCCTCCTAAGTCTCCATATTGACACTGAAAGGGTTGTTCTATGTCTCTTCTTGGGGTGCCTAGGGGTAGAAAGTTAGTTGTTGTATCTAGATTTAATAACTCAACCTGGGAACCAGGGATATCTGAATTTCACTTTTTGTGTTTCTTATCTTTA
Source organism: Octopus bimaculoides (assembly GCF_046866305.1). Lineage (NCBI taxonomy): Eukaryota > Metazoa > Mollusca > Cephalopoda > Octopoda > Octopodidae > Octopus > Octopus bimaculoides. The sequence continues at coordinate 88,839,375 of NC_142929.1, forward strand.
CTCTTCTGACTAAATGGTAAAAGAAAAAACCCTTTCCACTTCTATTTTCTTTCTTTTCTCTACAATCCTTTCATCTCTTTCCCTCACCCTCTTTTTCCTGTTGTATTCTTCCTTTTTTTCTGTCTCTGAATATCAATTCTTTTGGAAGCTTTGTAAATTTGCAATCAAATATCAAAGAAATGTCTAGGATCAAACACCTAGCTCAGAAGAGAGGAAGCTCTGAGTTATACACAACCACCTCTCTAGTCCTGGTGCTGTGAATTCTACCAGTTCTATGTCAACAAACCCTGGCAGAAGATGTGATTCATTCATCTGAGACACTTAAGTTGGTGACTAAAACCACCCAGGATATTATTACAAAGCCTGGAAAATAATCCTCAAGAAAGCAAACGGTGTATCCCAAAATGCAACAAAGCTTTCTGACTCCTTGCCAAGGCAGTCTGTGGAATCTTACCTACTGCTTCTCTACCAAGATGGCTCTTAAGTACTTTCACAGATAAAGCTAGTATTTTCTATCCATGTTAACTCAAAGTCCATACACATGAAATGCAAAGCCCTCCTAAACTATCTTCTGCATTTTATAGTTCTGACAAGCACATACATGCAACTCACAAATGTGAAACTTCTCTGTTCCTCAAGCACAAGGTGATAAGTTCTGATTGTATTCCTTCTGTTATCCTAAAACAGTGTGTCCCAGAGCTAATTTTAATCTTGACTAAACTCTTCAGTCTTTCTTTCTCTGCAAGAATCTATCTCAGTTTATAAAACCATGCTCAAGTGTGTTCTACTTTCAAGAAGGATAAATGCTCAGACCCGGCCAACTACTAACTTATTGCTCACTAAAATTCAACATCTCTAAGATGTCGATAATATTATAAACAATTAACTCCTTCATCAATTTGAGTTTCTCCTCCCCTCTCTCTTCTCAATGATCAGCATGGTTTCCACAGAGCCATATCTGCCAGAGACATGCTTTCTTATACCATACACTATTGGTCTCCTCTTTTGAGTACTTTGGCAAAAAGACTTGTTATCGCTGTTGATAACAGAAGAGTCATTGACGTTGCCTGATGAGAGAAAATTGTTTCTCATCTCATATCACACCACTTTGCAACTGTGGCTGATGTTGCATTCTACAATTTATACTCCATTAACTCTGGTATACTCCAATGTATACACATACACTTCTTCCTGTTCATTAATAACATGCTTGCTGTCACTTTATAAAGTGAAGGCATGTGGCAAATTTTTCAGGTTGCTGCACTCACAACCACAAGATCATGATTTCAATTCCTGAACCAGGTAGTGTGTTGTGTTCTTGAGCAAAGCACTTCGTTTCAAGTTGCTCCAGTCCACTCATTTGTAAATGTGTAACCCTGTGATGAACTGGCATCCTGTTCAGGGCTACTGTTGTGATTGTGGTCACTTATATGCATGGAAACCAAATAACCAGCCCTATAAGTCTTAGGGACTTGAGACAGTAATGTTTAAGGGTTGATGATGACGATGATGATGTTATTTCACATAGCATACATTTCTATGAAGAACACTACACTTCACTTCTTAACTTTACTCATACACATGAAACATCCACATTCAATCTAGAGATCTAATGCCAGAACTGTACTGCCTCCTTAAATAGAATTCTTGAAAACACCCTTCAATACACTGCAGCCTAGTTTCCTTTTGCACAAACACACCATCATTACACACATATCAATGAAACAAACTTGCAATATATTATCTCCATGAGTGAGCAACACACAAGCAAAACCACCAAGTCACTGTAAGTGTCACAATCATTTATGATTCCTCATGGGAAAACTCATACACGGAGGAGTGCCAAAACTGCAGATTGACCAAGTACTTTCAGCCTTAATTAGTTACTGGCCTCTGAAAGCTTGAGTAAGGGTCACAGTGGAGTACTGCTGGCATATTTGGAACAAACTGCATTTACACAAACAAATAATTTAGAACAAATCCATAAAGATGAAGGAATATGTGAAAATTTAAAATCCTTATCTCTCTTTTTTTTTTCACTTTATAGACTGGTCATCAGGCATCTTACATTAGCTTTGTTTCACAGACAGGCCTACACTTAAGTAGAAGTCTTTTAAGGAGATTTATGACTGACTGTGAGAGAGATTCCAGTATGTAGTTAATTTAAATTGTCTCCATGGAGAACAATATTATGAATGTTCCTTTTCATTTAGGTCCACTATTTCATCAACTGCAGGCAAGTTAATTGGGCAACCTAAGAATAATGTACTTCACAATACAAAAGTTGCTGTGTTAAACCTTTTGTAACCATATTTCTTTTGAAATACATTTCTGTTGATAATTTTAAAATAAAATAAGAATTCAGTAAAATGACATTGTCATTATTAAGCTGGGGTTTGAAATTTGGATGGAAGGTTTTAATTTAGATTACTTTAAACAGAAAGTTTGAATCATAAATACGAGGTGCCTCAGGTGAATTAGTACCAAAAGGCTTAAGATATTGACTAAAAGGGTTAAGATATTGGACTATTTACCCTGGGCTTATGCATAATCCAAGGGTAAATAGTCCAGTAATTTAGCCTTGGAACCCTTGTGCCTTATACAAAGATACATAAAGAGAAAGTGAGAATATCTGGTATACCTGCAACTTATCAGGTCCATCAGAGATGAATTTCTTTACGATCTGGTTGATTTTATCAACATTAGAAATACAAACATTTCCTGCTTTCAGTTCTGGGAGCTGAGGAATAGAAAGAAAAGAAAAGTATAACAAAACAGAGAAATATGCAATATTAAGAAAGGTACTGAATAATAAAATAGAATAATAGGAATTTTAAGAAATGAACCCCAAGTAAATTTGAAATCTCATCCCATGTTAGGTATGGCTGATGCTTTTTTGATGCCACTTTGTGCCAACGCTAGAAAAAAAAAATTAAATGCCAGAAACAATTATTATCTATATATTAATACGCTAAGGCCGAATGCATCATGCTGTCACATGGTTAGTTGAAGGAAGAGGTGAAAAGCAAGAGAAAAAGAGGGAGAGAGAAGAGTTAGTGATGTGAGTTAGGGGGGAAATAATAGTTATGTAGTTAAAAAGTAGGTTGATGGGAGAGGTATAGAAAAAGAGAGTTAGAAATACAATTTTTAGCAGAGTAGTGATACTCTAGTGGAAAGGCAGATAGAGAGAGAGTAGGTTGGCAGTTATATTGAGAGTGAGAGGCAGATAAAGAGAGAGAGAGAGAGAGTAGTGATACTATGCCAGCCAATGTAATATGCTGTCACATAGTGGAAGTGAGAGGTGAACAGAAAAAGAGAAATGATAATTAGTTGAAGTAAGAGGCAGAGAGAAAAAGAGAGAAAGAAATATAAAGCGTTTAGCAGAGGGAAATTTTAAACTTCATATATTATAGTGACTGACAAAACAAAAAATAACATTTTTCTACTATTCAGTCTTTTATATCTTCTATCTGTCAATCTATTTATCTATTCAAATAATCAAATGCATGTACAATTCGATGGTAGACAGAAAGCTTATAATAGATACAGATTTTTCAATGAAAGTGAAATAACTAAGCAAAATAAGTGGATGTTATTTTTTAAAAATCTGTTATTCAAACTTTGTATTGTCAGAGCAGAAAGAAACATTAACAGTGAGACAAGTAGATATGTAACAAACAACTGAAATGAAATGAAATGAAAATAATCTTGGTTGACAACAACTTAGATTGAGCTTTGTTACTGAAAACTAGAGTGGTGGTGGTGGTAGTGATAATGGTGATGATGATAGTGGAGGTGGCCGTAGTGAGTGGATGGTGAAAAGTGTAGTTTTTTTTTATTATTGAACTAAATTTTTTATATCACCCATCATCATCATCATCGTTTAACATCCGCTTTCCATGCTAGCATGGGTTGGATGATTTGACTGAGGACTGGTGAACCGGATGGCTGCACCAGGTTCCAATCTGATCTGGCAGAGTTTCTACAGCTGGAAACTGTAGAAACTGTATGGTTTCTAATAGAAACCATAACTACATTTCCATGTTTCAGGATGATTAGCCATATATCTATGCAGGGATATAAGTTAGTAAATATGATTATTACAAGCTCTTTTTTGCATGCATTACATTCTACATGCTTTCACAAGAATCAGTTATTGGGAAATGGTATCTTTTTATATAAAATGATACGAATTACAACACAAATATAAAAGCAAATATCATATAGATATATATATATATATATATATATATACACACACACACACACACACCAGAGTAAGCGCATAAATGCGAAACAAGGTGGGAAAAATAGTACTTGAATATCAGAGGTAGAGTAATATGCTTTATTAAAAAGCAGCAAAAATATCGCAAAAACTGTTACTCAGAGTTTCACGTTCCCATTTGTCGGACAGTTTTGTTTCTAAACAAAACTTTCCGACAAATGGGAACGTGAAACTATGAGTAACAGTTTTTGTGATATTTTTGCTGCTTTTTAATAATGTGTATATATATAAAGGAATAAAGATCCCCTTTGGTCATGGGATTGCACCTAGAAAGTCCCCCCCCCCCCCCAAGCACAAGTCTGGCAAGATTGTTTATGGAAGACCAGCAATTGCCTATGCATACCAGCCTCCCCTCTCCATGCCACGGGAAAGGCAAAGGCTGATAGAGCTTGGCACCAGTGACGTCGCAACTCATTTCTACAACTGAGTGAACTGGAGTAACGTGAAATAAAGTGTTTTGCTCAAGAACACAATGCACAGCCTAGTCCAGCAATTGAACTCACAGCCTCATGATTGTAAGCATGGTACTGTAACCACTGAGCCATGCAGCTTTACAAATACACACACATATGTGTATGTGTCAAGCTTATGATCATGAGGCCTTGAGTTCAATTCCTGGACTAGGCTGTGTGTTGTGTTCTTGAGCAACATGCTTTCACATTGCTCCACACACACACATGCACATCTATACTGTAAAAACCCATGTAGTTTATGCAGGTGATTTTTCAGGATAAAACTTGTTAAAAAAAGGCTTCTACTTATGCAAAATTCGCACCTAAAAGTTTTGAGAATGGCCAATATAGCCAGGGCAAAAAGGTTTTCAGTTTAGTTGTATTTAGCATTAATTTCACTTACTTCTGATTAGATTTTATTAAATTTTCACTAAATAAAAATAATTTCTGTTTAACAAGTATCACATTGAAAGCTATTAAATTACAAAGTGTTTGTGTTGTTTATAATAAACTTTATTTTACATTTCATGCCCACAAGAGATTATGTCCAATTTTTAGTATATTGCTGTATGTCTTCTCAAATCACAATCACAGGAAAAGATGTTGAGAATTACCAACAAAAGCAAAGGTGATGAATATGCACAGGTGTTTCAAATTAAGTTTAATTACCAATAAACATCAGCTTGGATGACACTTTACTCAACTGATAGAGGAAGGTGACAGATCAAGCTGAATATGTAAACAGAATTCTTTTCTGCCTATTCTTTTCGGAACCTTTGATATGGAGTATTGAAATTTTAATCCCTTTCACACTTATAAAATGTCAAGCGAACTTAAAGATATGTCATTACCATCATTGTCAGTTGGGTAGAACTTATGAATCATTTACTGCAAAGGAGAAATTAAATATGTGCTCCATTGCAATAGGTAGAAATTCCAAGCAATGTAAAATATGGCCCAGACTGTGTTTACCAGCATGAATGTCAGACTTCAAAAACTAGTTAACCATTTAGTGGTTTTAGTAAATTCATACAGAAAAAGTAAGCATTATACCGTCCAGCATAAATAAAAGTCAACTTTATTATGTGTATTTAAGCCATTATTTTTTCTGTAAAAACTTATTCTGACATTAAATGAATCAGAATAGGTTTGAATGTTTACGTTTTATATGTCTTTCTTCAACAAAGAAAATTTCAAAACAAATTCTGGAAACAATCTACTGATGTAATTTACACACCCACTAAAGTTTATTTTTACTTTTGCGAAAAAAGTGTGTAAATTACATGGGTTTTTACGGTATACATATATTTGTATATTTGAACAGTTTTACACCAGTTTTTCCATGTTAGCATGGATTAAATGAAATTTGCCAAGGCTGATTATCTATATCTCTATGTTCTTCTTGAAACCTACCCATAACCTGTTTTCGAAGGAAATATTTTGTATAGGCTACTGGTCCTCATACAATGAAAGCTGAAACTATCCAACTTTTACTTGCTGGACAATGTAAACAAAGTCACTGATTTTTCCCTTAGTGTAGAGAAAGACAAGTGGAATTACATTCATCAGTGCATGCACACGAACACACACACATACAAACATGGCACATACATGTTAATAAAGTTTTGAATTCAACATAGACAAAGCTAATTTAATGTGAAAGAAAAAATGAAGGGAAGTTGAGATTAAAACCAACGTTTTTTTTAGTAAAAGTACCCTGTTACATTGGCTAATTATGTTATCAGTAGCCTTTAAAACTATTAAGACAACGTGTGATAATTTGTGCTTGAAAATATGAGGGAATACAGTAAAGCCTTTATGCAACACACAATAGACAGAGTGTATGAATGACTAAACATTATACAAAAATATGTTTAAATGAAATGTATTGTAGGACAACTAATGTTTGAACTGCAATTTACATGTTTACATGGTGTGGTTAGAAAGTAAATATGAAAAGGACATTTAGTCCTGTTGAAAAAGAAGCCTGAAATTATAGTTTCAAAATAACCAGAGAAGTGCAAAGAAGATTATATAACAATATATAAGGAAAATTACATTAGATAACAATCTAGAATGAGGCCAGATGTAGCTTTACACAGGTATTTTTAGATATATAGCACGTTCGATGACAAGCTAAGTAATTATCTCCTTACACTCATTGCTAAGATATGAATGATTTTTCTTGGTTACTGACACTCTAATAGTGTGCCTAAGAGAGTATGCATAGTTCTGAGTGCAACATTGCTGAATGAGACCCAATCAGTTCTTAAACCCATATTTTAGAGTGAGGCCTAATATGTATTCTTATGTATTAAGGTCTTTATTTTAATTTTTTTTCCCATTGAACCTCTCTCTACCACCTTCAAATAAATTCTTACACAGAGTAAGATAGTCTAAAACAAAAGAAAAGATCATTTCTATAATTTGATCTAATGATGAAAATTTATAATTACTGAAGTAATTACAGCACAGAAGACATAGCCATTCAAAAACTCACAAAGGTTATTAACTTCACTCAAACATTTGTTATTTGTTATCAAAATGTTCATCGCACTAATTGGAACCTGGTCACTGACACAATTCCATTGTAGTAGAATTATGTCAGTGATCAGGTCACAGTTAGTGTGACAAAAATTTCAACACCAAATAATAAATGTTTATGTGAAGTTAACAGTTTTATTTGTGTTTTTGAATGGCTAGTATCTTCTATACTGCAACTGTTTTAGTTTCAACACAAGTTCTTAGACCAAATCACTTGCCAGACAAGTACAATTCTGAAATTAACGCTGAATCTATCTATAAATATAAGTGTTTGATTAGTAATGCATCTGAGGTGTCTTACACACAATTCTGTTATTTTTCTATTCAGATTATACTGATCTCTCCACTATTTTCTAACCCACCACCGATAGGAGTAGTCTATGTACCAGCTTTAAACTTTATTGCCTCCATGACAAGAGACCATTTCTAATGGAGACATAACAGATCTAGTCTTCTTTAACACCACAAACACACAATCACTGCACATATCAAAGAAGCAACCTGTAACCTCACCTTCCCTATCTGGTCTTGGATAACATAAAATTAAAAAAACCTTCTAAGTCATTACAAGCATTAGGCATTGTAATCACTGAAGATCTGTCATGGCAATCTCATTCACTGAAGATCTCTCATGGCAATCTCATTCACTGAAGATCTCTCATGGCAATCTCATTCACTGAAGATCTCTCATGGCAATCTCATTCACAAACAAGTAAAATCTTCATCCAAAAGATTACCCTTCCTCTTCAGAGCCAGAAAATTCCTCAACTCTGAGCAGTTGCTGATTCTCTTCAAAGCTCAAACAAGATCCATAATTGATTACACTTAGACACATAAACATCCTAGACCATATCCAGCTGATTGTCCAACTTGTAGCTCACAGATGCATTGTATCCTCAGCCTTTTTTTTTTTATACCATTGTCACAATAGTTTCCGTTTTTCAGAATTAGTACTTACATTCTCAACCCCACTTGACATACCCATCCCTTATTTTTTCTTGCCCATTTTGTATCTTTTCATCTAGGTTCTACAGTAACTTTTATATCCAGTCCTTCTTCCCCAGAATGTCAAGCCTCTGGAACTGCTTCCTACCAATGTTGACTTTTAGCTGAATATCAACTACATTGATGTCAGGAATTGTGTCAATGACCTGTACAGGTCATAGACACAGTTCTTTTTCTCCAGACTAAAACCATAAAGAAAAAAATACTGCTTTATACATCATTCACATCATATCTACAATTCTTAAATACTGAACAAGAAAGCTTTTCTGTGAATGCTGGTCTCCGGACATTACATACACAATGCCCATGTTATGAATTATATAATGCACACCCAATTGTTTATTTTAACCTAGTAAATTCAGCATGGTGTAGTTAAGGGGAACACCCTGATTTCCATAAAACAAGTGGAACAAAGAAAATCATGACTGATGACATTTAATATATATTAGGTTGTCTGGAAAGTTCTGAGTGCTTTTAAGCTAAATCTTTTAATGCTTCATTAAACACACCTGAAACGTAATACAGTTAAAACTTTGGCATTGCTTGAAGTGGCTGTGCATCTCTTCTTTATTCCTGACTAAAAATAGATTTATCTTTCATTCCAGTCACCCTTTATTGACATTTGAAATGGATAACCAAAAATTTTATATTTGCATTGTAATGCTTTTTTTTTTTTTAAAAAAGAAAATGTTGCAAAGACTTGCAAAACCATTTGTGAAGTTTATGGTGATGATGTTGTAGGTGAATTAACTGTTTGAAGGTGGTTTGCAAAATTTAAAAATGGAGAGTTTAGCTTCGAAGATGACAGTCACGGTAGAAGACCTTCAAAATTGGATGAAGATGTTTCGAAGGCAAAAACGGAACAAAATTCAAATATCACAACTAGAGAACATGCAGAGCAGTTGCAAGTTTCTAAAAGTATGGCTCATGAACATCTAGTGAAGCTAGGATACATTTCTCACAAACTCTCAGAAAAGAATTGCTTGGACTAGTGTTCTGCTTGTGATATGGTTTTGAAATGGAATGAGAACATGCATTTTTTTAAACAGCTTGTAACTGGAAACAAAAAATTGATTGTTGTATGAAAACATATTGTGAAAAAGATTTTGGAGTTTGCACAAGGATCCCCCAAAACAGCAACCAAAGATGAACATCCATGCTAAAAAAGTTATGCTTTGTGTTTGATGGGATCATAAAGGCATTATTTATTATGAGCTTCTCCCACAAAATCAGACCATTAATTCTGAAGTATACTGTCATCAGCTGGCTAATTTGAACCAAAAAAACATCAAAGAATTAAGGTTGGAGACTGCTAACAAGAAAGGGGTAGTGTTCCAACAAGACAATGCCTGACCACGTGTCTTTGGCTATCCAAACAAAATTACATGAACTTAGTTGGGAGCTCTTACTACATCCACCATATTCTCCTGATATTGCATCATCCAACTACCACTTGTTTTAGTCTACAGAACTCATTGCAAAGAAAAACATTTAACGATTTAGATGGAGTCAAAATGCATCTAGATAATTTTTTTCTCTTCAAAACCAGTCAAATTTTATGCTGATGAAATATTTAAATTGCCTGATTGATAGGCAAAAGTCATTAATAATAATGGAAATTATTTCACTGAATAAAATTTATTGAAAGGTCAATTATTCATATCCGTTTTGCATATTAAAAAAATGCTCAGAACTTTCTGGATAACCTAATAGAAAGCAATTTTTCTTTACACAGGCAAGCAGTGATAACATGTGCATGCAAATGAAACAAAAGAAAATAAAAAAGGAAACCTAGATTTCCTTCTGATAACGAAGTGGTTAGAGGCAGAGATTCAAAGTACATACCCGATGGAAACTTAAATAGCGGACATAATGTTTCCAAAAATAGTTTATCTGAAAACAAAAGAGATATTTCTAATATCTATTTAATACAAGCATTAAACAGCATTCTAACATTCCAGATTCTAAACAGCTTTAATCAATCTAGATTGTCCCTATTCACTTTACAGTAGAAAAAGAGAAAGGAGTTATGCTACACCTGCCACAACCAAAGGCATTAGTAAAGTAAGTAAAAAGAAACAGTCACAACTAGAAACTGAAACAAGGTCATCAACTTAGCATGTTCAAATATTGATGGTCAATTATAGAAACCTAGAGGTTTTTCTGAGTATTGATTTAGAATTAAAGTGAACCTTTAAATGGCAATCTAAGCAAATCAGTATGAAAATGTAAAAGATCTTGTGTTTGAAAGGTGACAGCCAAAGTTGTCCCCAGAAGAATTTGAGCCTAGAATGTAGAGCTAAAAAACAAATATGTTAAGACATTTAGTCCACCTACCCTCTACCCTACTATAAAACTTATTAACTCTGGACATCACATTACCACTGAATGAGAATCATTACTTAATGAATAAATCTATTTTTGTATCTATGTAATTGTTCTTGCACAAATATTTGTACTCTTAATATAATTCTCAAGCAGAATCAGCATGTCCACAGTGTGTGATAAGGCTAACTTTTTGAATTACATGTACAATCAACTTATTAGGTTTCTATACAGTTTCTGTCTACCCAATTTCATTCACAAGATAAGAGTCAACTGGAGGCTATAGAAAAGACATTTTCCCAAGATGTAGTGGGATCAAACCCAGGACCTCATAGTTGTAAGAATTTCTTATCCATTTGGCCACACTACACCTACACTCCAGATCACATTAAAGCAATGTTAAAGCCAAAGTTATTTATTGTCTTATTTCCAAAACCTTATAAACTCCCCACACGCAGTATGCTTAAAGATGTGTTTTCATTACATGATAATCTTAAGCAAATCAATATTCAACTGTAAAGTAACAATGAATTTTCAATATGCTCATGGGCAGAGTTAGCAGAGAAATCTTGGTTTTTCATTGAACTGCATTATCTCTGCTTCCCAATGCTTTCATATTTCAAGAGCAAAATAACTCAGTATATTGAAAGAATGTTCTCATAAAAAGATCTCAGATTTAATTTGTATTCAGTACAGCTGTTTATTTTTATGTAACACTTCAGATGAGGAGATGAGCAATTAGTATTTAGGGCCCTGAGGAGAACTAGAACTAAACAATATAATCCTTTCTCTTACAATAGACTGACCTTACTGTATCAGGCACTCTTTATTGCTTTGCTCCATAATTTCAGGGAGTTTCTAGAGAAACTAAATTTACATACAACATTGCAGTTGAGAGGATGTTGTTGTTTAGCCCCAGGCTAGTCTTAAGTAGATCTATGATCATAGGTGCTCCAAATGATGTCATCTTTTCTTTTTCTAACATAATGTATCTAAAGCTGTATCTTTCAATGTGTCCTCTCCTTTTAAGGGTGGCAGGGTGTGATTAGAAGGAAATTTGGTTGTTATTTCTAAAAAGTCAAACAACTATGCAGGGAAACAACATTTGATAAAAAATTTTCTAGAAATATATAACCAGGTTATCTAGTGGAATATTTCTAAATTCTCCAGGTTATGGGACATCATCATCATCATCATCATCATCATCATCATGACAAAAATAATAATGATATACTAACAGCTTTATCATTTCCTCTTCTGATGACTCCATATGCTTTTCTTTGCTTGGTTAGGTTGGACAGCACTGCAAATGATGTGGAAATAATTACCTTCTATTTTGATATAGAAACTAAGATACTAAGAATAAACTCCCCCAATAGTGATTTTATAATTTTGTCGGCACCTTTTGAACTCCTGAACAGCAGGATGTTAAACAACCAACTGACAAACTATGTTTGAAGTTTCAGAAAGCACAGTTATATTTTTAGCAGCAACTTTTATCATCACATGCAAAATGTTGATGATCAAAAATAGAAACCTAATGGTTTTTCTTGTTTTAAATATAGAATCAGTGCTGGGAAAAGAAACAATTCATGAGAACCCTAGCTATGCTTTACTACAACAAAGTTAAGAGCATACTAGTTTCAGAGACTTCTATGGATTCATTACAATATATATATATATATATATATATATATATATATATAAATATATCATCATAATCATCTTTATTTTGAACATGTCTTGTTATAAAGTAACTGTTGCCTTATTTATAACTTATTTATAACTTTGAGAAGAATTTAATATACTGCTTGAGAGGAGTTTTATATACTACATAGTAAGAAAACACAAAGACATGTATATGTACACTTACGTTCACAAAGAAGCAGCTTAAACAGATTAGAGAAACAAGTATTCTTGTGGTAAATCATACTTTTAATGTCTAATAATTACTGAGAATTATTTCTATCATCAATACACACACACATATGTATGTATGTAAGTATGTATGTATATATGTATGTATGTATGCATGCAAGTATGCATGTATGTATGTATGTATGTATGTATGTATGTATGTATGTATGTATGTATCTATTTATCTGTCTATATCTATATATCTATATATATGAACAATTCATTGTAGTTATGATATACTGACAATAAATAACATTGTAGAAGCACGATTTTAAGAATGTTATGTACACACATAGATACCTAATAACTATCAGACATGCACAGATACAGAAGATAACTAATAACAAGATAAAAATTTTGATAAAATGAAGAAATATCTCACCTTCATTTGCATTCTATTTGGGCACTTATAACTATTATAGCTAAAATTAAAATGGAAAAAAAAAAAGAGCTAAAATAATAGGGCTCCTATCAAAAGAATAAAATAAACTAAATTTTACTCTCCATCAACGAATATATTCCAAACTGTTGATTTGACCATTTTCTTTGTTCTTTCTCTTTTCTTATCACTGTTGTTGCCTACAAGAAGAACAGATTCTCACAGTAGAGACCTTGTCAACACTTCTCTAGCTAACAGTAAAAACAAAACGGTACTGTGATACAACTAACATGAAGACTAGTTTTAAGAGACAACAGCAATACTGAAGTTCATGGGGGGAAACAAAACAAAACAAAATGTAAGCAGTTCTAAGAATATTACTAATAAAATAACTAAATTAACAGTAACATGTAAAGGAAGAGGTATCTAGTGTCAATTTACTCATAAACTAAAGAAGCAACAGATATTTTACTAGAGAGAGGGGGAGAAGGAAGGAGAGAGAAAAGCAAGAGAGAGAGAGAGAAGAAAGAAAGAATGAATTATAAGCAGAACAATCACTGCCACAACAGCAACAACAACATGATCAAAACTTCATGACAAGTAAGAAGACCATTGCCAATAGAAATTTGAAGGTAGATAAATGTTAGTGCTAGCAGGAAAATAACACCTGGATTATTATTGTTGTATAGAGATCTTGTATACAGCTGCTGAGAAGGAACAACAAGAATAAATGAACAAAAATAACAATAAAATAAACAAGTATTGAATCTGAAAGAAATTTTTTTTCCCATTCTAAATGAATTTCATTAACAAGATGAGTGAAAATTGAAAATGTAAGTGCTATTAATAAAGAATATTTAGCTTGATCTACCTGTAAGACAGCCAATTTTAAGCTGGTTTAAAACTATTGATTTTTTTTCTTTTATAAAAGTTAGTCAGTGAAAATGAGAAGGTGCCCATAACTTTTTTAACCTTTGGCATTTAAACTGACCATATCTGACCCAAATATTTTATCTGTTTTTCATTCAAACTGGCCAGATCTGGCCTCTTACACCTATACTTCAATGTCATTTTAAAAGTAAACAATCACACCATCAAAATCATGAAGCTAAGAGATAATGCATGATAAATTCAAAACAATGTGAATAAATAAGTATTACATTTGATAGAGTAATCTCAATGTTAAAGGGTTAAGAACTCTTAGACTAAATTAATTGATGCAGCTAATGCCTTTCTTGAATATTTAAAGAAAGATAATGTAAGCAGGAAGGAACAAGAAATCTGATCTAAATGATGTAACAGTGATGGACTCTACAAAATGTATCTAATGACCTGGTGGTAGCATTAAATCAACCAACATATTAGGACTACTACTAAACCGATAGGTAGGTTGAGAGAGTCAGGTGCCACCTCTCACTTTATAGCATGATAAACAACCAAAATTTTTTTTAATATAATGAACTGTAATTCAAGTTAAAAGGAAGTTAAAGGAGGAAATTAATAGATATTATCGCCTGGAATTGGATTTTGTCAAGCCATCCAACCCATGCCAAAAAGCAATGTGGAACATTTTATGATGATGGTGATTTCTAGTAACCTACCTGGTATTTGAACTTTGAGATAGAATAGCTATTAGATATATATATAGACATATAGTGTTGACTTTGATTAAGATAGAAAAGATGGAAAACTCAAGGTGGGGTTGTATTAAAAATAATATTATCTCTTTAGTTAAGGTGGTGGGCTGGCAGAATCATTAGCACACCCGGCAAGATGCTTAGTGGCATTTTGTCTGTCTCAGCATTCTGAGTTCAAATTTGACCAAAGTTGACCTAGCCTTTCATCCTTTAAGGGTCAATAATATAAATACCAATTCAACTTGGCCCCTCTCCCAAAACTGCTGGCCTTGTGCCAAAGTTTGAAATCAATATTTTCTCAGCATCTATAACTTGTTGGACATAGCTTTATGATTGCTAGAGGTTGCTGAAGGAGACTGTGACCATGAATTGTGAACCTTAAACATTTAGGCAGTATTTTACCAATACCGGAAGGTGGCGAACTAGCAGAAACGTTAGCACGCTGGGTGAAATGCTTAGCGGTATTTTGTCTGTCTTTACATTCTGAGTTCAAATTTTGCTGAGGTTGACTTTGCTTTTCATCCTTTCGGGGTCGATAAATTAAATACCAGCCAATATCACCTGACTGGCCTTCGTGCGGGTGACACGTAAAAGCACCTACTACACTCTCGGAGTGGTTGGTGTTAGGAAGGGCATCCAGCTGTAGAAACTGTCAAATCAGATTGGAGCCCGGTGCAACCTTCGGGCTCCACGAGTCCTCAGTCAAATCGCACAACCCATGCTAGCATGGAAAGCGGACGTTAAACGATGATGATGATGATGATGTGTACTGGGGTTGATCTAATCGACTGGTCCCCATCCCAAAATTTTTGGGCCTTGTGCCTAGAGTACAAAAGAATACTGGAATGCCACATAATTTATAGAGAGCTTTCATTACTTTGTAAATTTAAGGCAGCGAGCTGGTAGAATTGTTACTATGGTGGACAAAATGTTTAGCAGCCATTTCTTTTGGTTCTTTAGATTCTGAATTTAAGTGCTACTAAGGTTGATTTAGCCTATAATCTTTTTGAGGTCTATAAAATAAAGTACCATTAAAGTACACTAAAATTGTTGGCCTTGTGCTACCATAATTTGAAATAATTATTTAGTAAATTTCTGTTGTGGTTAGCAGTAGGAGGACAGAGGCCTTGGCAAAGATGTTTTAGTATAAATATATATATATAACAAGTTTAATATATTACTTGTGAATTATTGCTTTACTCATGCTAGCAAGATACGTGGTACAAATGAGTGTTTTAATGTCTACATGTATAAAGTGAAAAGTTTAGGGAAGGAAGTAAACAAATATTAATAAATGAAAGAGCAATAGAATAAGGTTAAAACAAATCCCACAGGATCCAACAATTACTACTGAAACACTTTAGATTCAGACTCACACACAGACAGAGAAACCCCTAAACATATTTCTTACTGAAGTGTTATAGAGATATGGGTATATTTTATAATAATAAAATTCAGATAATTTTTATTGCTTTTTAATTACAATTTTCAAAATGTAATTTAAATGACTTGCGCATGAAAGATAAAAGACTTATGCTAAATTGTAAAATTATAATATAGATGACAAATGCATGTTCCAATAACTTTAAAATATTTTCAATATCTTATCTCTGTTGCTTTCTCTGTATGTGTATATATGTTTATGTGAATAAGTGTGTGTGTGTGTGCATATTTGTGCATGAATATTCTAACAAATACAAAAAGTATTAAGCACCAGAAAAAATTGAATGGAGCACAACTAGTGTGTTGTTAATCAGCACAACAACTAGTGTGTATTGAACATGACTTCATATTCAATACTTCAACTCTTACTAAAGTTATTGTGTTGTAACCTTCAGGCATCTAACATTGCTTAACTATGAACCAAAAGAAATGAAAATTCAATTTTTACTTCACAGCTGAAATATTTGCAATAGGAAACACTATATAATGCAAACAGAAAAACAAATGCTTCCTGGGAAATACGAAAAAAAAAAAAAAAAGGAAGTAAAACAGAGAATATATAGATGATACAACTTTGGTTCATTAATTTAGTTGCTCTAGGAAAATCTCCCTTTTGCACATATAACATAAAAATTGCTGAATCTGAAAACAAGTGTGGCAAATATTTCCACAGAAAAAACACCCTAACCAACTAAACAGAAAAAATACAAGAATCAATATAACTATATCATTTTCTGTGTAATTATCAATCATACATATGTGTAGATATGTATGGCTATACTAAAGGCAGTCTTTCTCTCATTACTTTTCATACCTATTCCCTTTCTCTTAACACCTCTTTTATCCATGAATAAATTATAAATTGACTTCCTTCTTCTCAGTGATACTGCACTCATTCACTAAACCATTCTTATTTGTATTTTTCTTCATAAATTTATGTTGATTACCCATTCCTTACTCTCATATAATATAGTGCTTCTTACATGTGCAGTATAATTTTCCCCCTTTACTGTTAGCAATACCCTACTTATTATGGCATCATTCAGTTTCAAGAAAATATCTGCCATGCACTTCTCTCTCTTGCCATCATCACCTACTCCAAACTATTTTTCTCCATTTAACATCTAGATAACAAATGTTTTCACAGCTTCTAATCATCATGCTATTTTCAAGATCCAGTGCAACATTTCTCCATTTACAGCTTCTTCCAGACACACCTTACATTTAAGTACAGCTGCCACATTAGGTAATAACATGATTAATAAATTAATTTCACAGTCTCTTTTGTGCAGTGGTATCACTGCCATTTGGTTAAAATACCTGGTAGTAAAGATCTGGCAAGTAAGAGAGCGTATGGCTTATTTTCGTATATAAATGTTTTTAGCCTTAGTATAAAATAATTTTGGAGTTATAATCCCAAGAGAGGATACAGGTTTAATCTAGTAAAGTCAGTCTAAGGGTATATTCCTGTTTCTGATTGCTGCATGAGAAACAAGTTGCCAAACCTGTATGTTGTGGTTGCTGTTTAGGCCTAGGTCAGCTCTGTCCTGTCACCTTTTTTTTTATTCAGGTACTGTACATCTTGAAGCATTTTAAAGTCTTATGCACCTTGAATATATTATCTAATGGACCTGTCCTTTTATTTTAGATGGTAGTGTATCATTTGGTGGAGATTTGGTTGCTATTTCTAAAAGGCAGAATGATGTCATATACATAATCTTCTGTGTTGGTTATTCATAACTGTATATATTTCCCAGGGGTCATAACTCTCAGCGAACATTTAAAAGCTAAATATATTTTGCTTTTCTTTTTCTAACAGTGGAAATAGCTTCTTTCAAATACAATAAAGAATAATTGTTAAAATTCTGTTAATCAGCTGAATATTATAACATTTTAAATCTGCGTATAGTATTATAGGATTGTATAAATAGTTATCACTGAAAGTAAGTAGTGAAGGAAATTGCAATGATTTGGATGAAAAAGGAATATGAGTGCTTTTAATGAAAGCTATGGGTCAACTGGTGTGGAAGCAAAGTGTATGTTTCTTACCAGATTGATTCTTGGGAAAACATTATTATCTAAGAGAATAAAAAGCAGTCAATATAAATGTTGGAACAAAAGTAATATCAAAGACAGGTTTGCTGCAAATTATAGAAATGATGTTGGCTTAAAAATTATAGAAAACTTATCTTGTTTGCTATCCCACTTTCTACGTTTGGATCCTGTTCAAAAAGGAATTCTATCATAAAGTTTGCCCGTTCCATGTTCATTTCTGTACAAACTGCAAATTCATGCAGGCAGAAATTTAATCTTATCTTTTGCTTGTTTCAGTCATACTTGATAGATTTTAGTTGCACAAATCAATACCAATATTTATTTCTTAAGTCTGGTACATATTCTATTATTCTTTATTCCCGAACTGCTAAATTATGGCAATGCAAACAAACTAACAATGGTTGTCAAACAGTGGATGGGTGGGGGTTTGGACAAAAACACACATATATATATACAACTGACTTCCACATAGTTTCCATCTATCAAAACTACTCCCAAGACCCTGGTTGGCCAAGACTATAGCAGAAAACACTTTCTTATGGTGCTGTGCAGTGGAACTGAACCTAAAGCTACATGGTTTCAAAGCGAGCTTCTTAACCACACAAACAAATAAAAGATAGCATGAAATGTGATCTTTTTTATTTTTGAAATGCTGAAGTATCTTATTTAAATTGTTTTTTTAAACATCCACATTTTGACAACATTGTGTCAGTTACTTTACGGTTGCCAGCATGACAGTTTTGATTTAGTAAGTGGTTAATTTAGTTTGTACTGATAGGCTGAATTGTAGCCACGAACAGTGTAGCTTTGGCCTTTAGTCTGATATTGCGTTCAAGGTTAAACTGACAATGCCACCATACAAACAATATATTGTTGTTAACAATGTACTGAGTGATCTTCAGTGACACAATAACAATGGTAATTATATCAGGCCATCTTAAAACTGAGCAGAATTGTTATTACCCAAGAGAATGCAATTTTTGGCTTCTGGCCCACTTCATAGAGTGCTCTGAATCAGATGTACATCACAGAATCAACCAATGTAATGAAACATTTAATTAGCATTTTTAGTTGTAGCCAAGCTGTTTCATATTCAAGGGCTTGTGGTCCCTAATTTAAGAAGGTAATTTATCACATATATATTGAACAGTTTATATATATACATATGTAGCATCATTACTATCATCATTTTACATACCTTTTTCCATGGTTGTATGAGTTAGATAGATTTCTTTTAGCACAGCATTTCACTACATGTGATCCCTTGTCTTCTACTTTGTGAGGTACTGCATTCTTGGATCAGCCTCTACCACATATTCCTTTTCTGCAGGTGCCTTCCACATGAATTACTTAACAGTTCTTTTATCTGACTGTTATGTTCTGTATACAGCCTCTATTCTTGCACACTACATTAGATATCATTCATCACATATGTAATTCTTCTCTCAGCTTCTTTATGTTTAATCATTCGCACACACACAAATGTCTTTTCTGCCCTCAGACATTCTCTGTATTCAATGTCCATAATTTGCTACTACACAATATTGCACTTCATATACAAGCATCATACCATCTCTCTTTCACTTAAGGAGAAAATTCTTTTGTAATCAGCTGATATAAAATCACAACTATTTTAACTTCATTCTTTTTGAACATCCACATCCACTACTGATTAGCTCACCTAGATGTGGACAACTTCTAAGGAACCTCTCAGGCATCTAAAAGAATTCATTTCACAGTTACTCTTGTTGCTAACTATTTCTGTGCACCTGCTCTACATACAAAATCCTTCTTGTCAATCTAGCTGTGATCCTATAGTTGTACATTGTATAGAATTCTTGAGAACTCCTTATCTGCAAACTGAGCATGGCTACTTCCTAGATGGTAGAACAAACAAGTGTCACCTATCTCACTGGTCTTTCAGAGCCGTAGGTACAGTGCCTTCTTCCAACACAATCAGCACACATACATTCCATGCTGCCATGGGTACTTTGACCCATCTAGGAGAACTGTAACAAACTGTCCAACTAATATTAACATGGAAAGCAAATAAAAAACAATGATGTTGATGATGACAATGATGATGTATGAAATCGCATTTGACCCTCTGGCTGATAACTGATATTCACATTCCACTAATGTACTGTGTTGCTTTTATATGAACTTCAACAAAACTTTATATGTCTAACTTACAAATGCCACTTCTTTTCATTTTGTTTAACTAATTAATTCAATTAAAAAAACCTCACAAAACTTTATTATAACTACAGATTTTTGGGATAGGAAAAAACAGCAGGCTCACTCATGTGGACTTTTTATTTATTTATTTCAAATTAACATTTTGGCATTTAATTGATAATATAATTATCTTTTTGGGACATCTGTCACTTTGAAAGAAAAACAATTGTTGTTTAGTCCAAAGTCAAGATTGATGACAGACTTACGATCAAAGGCACTCCAGTAGTGACCATCCAATCTGTTAGTTCTTCAGACATAATACTTATAAGACTGTTTTATTCACGTATATATATTCTCTAAATATATACCATTAAAGAAAGAGAACATAGACCTGACATACAAAAAGATTAGATGTTCATGGTTGGAATGACTTTAGTCACAGGTCTACTCTATCAGGGCAGACCTAGGGTATATACATCTTTTAATTTTTTTATCTTCTACTTGTTTCAGTCACTGGGGCACCACTTTAAAGGGTATAGTTGAACAAATTAATCCCAGTGCTTACTTTTTAAGTTTGATATCTTATCCCATGGGTCACTTTCACTAAACACACACACACACACACACATGTATATGACAGGCTTCCACACAGTTTTTGTCAACCCGATTCACTTAGAAAGCAACAGTCAGCTGAGGTTACAAAAGAAAAAAACACATGCCCAAGGAGCTGCACAATGAGACTGATCCCTAAACCACACGGTTGCAAAGTAAGCTTCTTAACCACACAGCCATGCCTGTGGAACATTAAAATGTGAAGAGAGAAGAGAATGTTAAACGTAGAGCTGAATAATATATTCACTGGAAGTTGAATCTTCACAAATCCTATGCTGAGTTTCTAAATTTCCAACTGCCAAATGATTATGAAAAATGGAAAAAAACTGGCATTTAAAAAATGTGCAGTGGAGATGTTTGAATACAAGAAGCTTTGCATAAAATTGAATAAATGTATCTTATTGGTTGACATTATAACTGTTGGTAGAAGAATAAGTGGGGAGATGAGAAGAGAGAGATCTGCCAGTTGAGAAAAGAATAAAAGAAATGATATATGTATATGGAAATATAAAAAAAAAATAGGAAGAAAAAACCCCACAAAAACATATGAAAACAGTCTTTTGGCCCAAGGGAAATAACTAAAAAATATAAAAATATAAATCTTCCCAAAATGAAAGCAAAAATGGTGATGAATGATTCAGCTGTTCTGAAAAATAAAATTCTGGAAATTATCTGTTTGTAGATAAAGAGTTACAAAGCAAATATTAGAGGATTATCAACAAAATTTGAATATTTTAAACCTTTCATTTAAGCCATGCAAATCCTGAAATTGATGAGTAATTTCTTACTTAAGCACAATTTACAAGTCAAATTCAAGCAAAAGGAATTATGAATGTATGGAAAAGAATGTTCTAGAATAAACAATTTAATCTTAAATACACTTAGGCTTGATTATTTTAAAAATAAAATGTACTAGGAAAAGCTTGTGAAATTTTAATTAAAAAAAATTTTTTTATCCGCTTGAATGGGAAAACAAATGTGAAGATGACAATTCTCAACTTTATTCTCAGTCAATCTAGTTGACTTGTTACTAATACAAGTTATACTTTAACACAAACTGAAATTGAGAAGAAAATAGTTTGGAGCAATGTAAGGAAAAAAAAAAAAGTATGGGAAAAACCTTTTTTTTTTCAATATTCATTTTTATGATAAAAATAAAATTTAAGTTATATGACAAAGCATTTCTTGGTCTAGTTTTATATTTTGGAACATTAGGATGGATAGTAAATCATATTTTATTTGTTTCAAAGAGCTTCATTGTAATCATGAAAAGTATGAATGAATATGTGCTGTCAGAAGATAATGAAGTCATGTTTACTAATATTAGAGATTGAATTTCATAGAATATTAGAAAGGTGATTGGAACCCTATTTATATAAAGTAAAATTAAGTTTTTGGTAAGAATAATGGGAAACACTTTTTTTGTCTTGTCTCCACTATAACAATCTCCTGGCAATTGCATCCGATGATTGTTGACACCAGGAAAGCAGCAGTTCTATCTAAGGCATCAAAACTGAGAGTTGTTAGAGAGAGACAGCTGATCAGAGGTAGCTTTTCATTTATGCTATCTCATATGTGTTCTCATTATGCTAAGTTTCTTCCATTTATGATATTGGTGCCCACTAGTTCACTTTCTATGTCATAATGTTGTTCAAATTGTTGTGACCTTACCCCACCACTCTCATTTCCTTTTTTCTCACTTTCTACTTTGTCCCTTTTTGTTCCTAGCTGCCAACTCTTCGCTTCAGCTTTGGCCTTACCTTCATTCTCCTTACTACTCAATTAGTGAGCACACTTCTGTGGTCTCCATTATTTGCTCAAGAAAAGACTTCATCCGAGGACCAAATTATTTATTCGCTTTCCCTTTTAGTGTCACACTCATTGTACTATTTATTGTCTTGTGTTGTTTCATTTTTTTTTTATCAGAAAAGACAGTTTTGTTGTTTTTTTTCTTAAATATACCAAGTTTTAAATATACTTTTCTTACGGCTTTTTTTCTCATGCCCAGTTACTAAGATTTAACTATAGCTTTTTTATTCATTTGATTTTCACTTCCACTATAACAATTTCCTAACAACTGTATCCAACTTTGGATGCCACTTAGATAGTGGTTCTGTCTAAGGTGCAGAAACTGCAAGAATCTAAGGACAGACTATTTAGTCTTTTCATTGTTTGAGCCAAATAATTAACTCTCATGCTATACATACATACATACATATATATGTAACATATGGTATAATTATTAACCGGGCAAATTTTAGCTATTTCTCCACAGACTGAAAAATGATGAACCTTAATCGATTTTTGAACCTTATTGGGTTCTCATCAGAAGCATCTACATCATTCTGACAGTCTCCAGAGAAACAAGTATCATATATGTATATATATGTGTGTGTGTATAATATATATATGTCTATTTGTATGTGAGTGTGTGTGTGTGTGGTGTTTATGTGAAGGCATGTGGCTTAGTGGTTTAGGTGTTGAGTTCATGACCATAAGGTTACAGGCTTGATTGCTGTGTGTTACATACATGAATAAAACTATTTCACATTGCTTGTCAGTTGAAAGGAGTGTCAGCTGAGTGCAGCTGTGGCTCTCTTGCTGTCATACCCTGAATGTTCCATTGGATCAAAAGTGGGAGGACTGAGAGGCTGTCTGAGTTTGCTTGAAATTATATAAGTGCTTAAAACAATTAGCAAAAACATGGAACAAGCAACCAAGTCATACTTAACTCCAAGCGGGGCTTTAGTAGGTATGGCATTTTATGTGAGTATATTGTTTCTATATATGGTACAATGGAAAGTGTTCTCTAATTTCAACATAATGTTATTATTTTAAAATGACTACAGAGAATACATTTATCAATTTTAAATCTTATTTAGCAATTTCTGATAGAAACCCGACTGGAATTTACCACTGTAGCAAATGAACACTGTCAAATTTTCCTGTATCATGTTTCCTCTGCATTTCCAGGTCAATTTTATTATCAACTAGCAGAAATACCCGGCGTTGCCGGGGTTAAAGAGACTAATGAAATCTAAAAACGCCGTCTAGACTACGCATCATCTTTATATATAGAGATGTATATACACACGTATATATATGTATATCAATATAAATATATGAAAGTCAATGAAGTTTTGTAAAAGAAGGTGATCATGTACATACTTTCTTGCTGTTGTGGTTATAACACCTCGTTGTAAACAATGTTCCTTGTTTTCCCTTGTGGAGCATATACAAATAGGTTTTTTTTTGCTGCCCACTCTTGAGCAGCCAACATACAGTTGTTCATGTGAGAAGCAGGGCTGTTCCAAGAGAAGACCAGCTACAGACAGTGTTTGACCCTGAGATTTGTTTATGGACATGGCAAAAGTCACACGAAGGGGGAATTGTAGTCTTCTGAATGTAAAAGGAATGTCTGCTCCTGATGGGGTAAGAGGAATTCTTGGAATAAAGACGTCATCCCCTTTTGCACATCCAGAAAGAATGGTATCCTCGATAACGTGTGACATCATTTTCTTTCTCACGAGTCGTGTTCCATCGCAAAGTCTTGGTGGTTCCAGATTGCGGAGCAGCATTACAGGCGTTCCAACTTTAAGTGATAATATGTGGGGAGGTAGTCCTGGAGGCTCCAACGAATTGAGAAATTCAGGAGGATAGTTCACCACTTCATTTGTATCTGGAACTGTATCAACAGACTTGTAAATTTGAAGATTGCCGGGAAGAGAATGCATTAGGTGTTGATTAATTTTTGTAACAGCTACGTTTTTTGGAGCTAATATTGCTCTTTCACATAGCCAATTGTGATTTTGGTAGTTTTGTTTAAAGTTGGGAAAGACTTTGTGTTTGAGGTCATCTACAGAATTAACAACAGAACAAAATGGCCGGAGGTCTGCAACGAAATAATTTTACTCAACACTTTGCAAGTGAATCAGTGGAGGCAAAGATGCGTCTCATTTACTTGACAATTTATGCACCACATTGCAGAAATCACAATGTAAGTATATCTGAAAGGGTAGTCTTACACTGTTGTACCGTTGAATTACAAATAATGCTCATCTGTTATGTTCGGGTTAAAATTTCAACATCAAAAATATATGAATTTTCATGGGAGTTATGCAAAGAATATAATTTCCAAATTTCATAAAAATCCATTCAGTACTTTTGACATAGTTTTGGATAAGAAAACAAATGACTAATGTGTGTGTTTGTGTGCATGTGTATGTGTGTATATATATATAGATATCTGTATGCATGTATATATGTATATATGTGTACATATTACATGTACATCTATATATATATATACATCTACACATATGTATACATATACATGTATGCATATAGATCTTTCTATATATATATATATCTATACATATACATCTCTCTCTCTCTCTTTCTCTCTCTCTGAAAGTATCTGTCATTACAGTATCGAAATGGTGTAAATATACATCTATATGTATACATATACATCTCTCTCTCTCTCTTTCTCTCTCTGTGAAAGTATCTGTCATTACAGTATCGAAATGTGATTGTTTCAGTTAGTGGAATAGTTTCATTTTTAAAGTGAAAGTATTTGACATGAGTGTTTTTGTTTCACTTTTGACACGTAATACTTAAATAGTGGAAAAGATATTATGTTGCCGTGTGCTCGAACTCTGCGAGAAGTTAAAAATTTTTTTTGACTAAAACACAACTGGAACCCTAAGTAAGGCATGTGTAAAATTTGAATGAAATTGGTTGCGTAGTTCTCGAGTTTTAGGGATTCACACACACAGACAGACAGACATTCTCATTTTTATATATATAGATTATATCAAATTATTTTCCTGAAATAAGTATTTTTATTTCAAGCTGACTTAGAATATGAGAACATTGAATAAAAAAGGTTTATAATTCTATTTTATTATAAAAAGACAGAAAATTTCAAATTTTGTAGACAATATTCATTGTAGCACCAGTTACCTTCAGGTTTCCCAGTACAAGGTATTTCTTTTGACTTCTCTCGCTATTGAAATTGTTGTTATGTTTACTCCTTTTGTTAATACATTTTTTATGAAATACATAACCTTTGTTTCAACTGATTTTGAAAATTATAGAGAATTTAGTAAAATAATTGTCATAACGAAACTGGTGTTTGGAACATAAATTAACATAAAATTTTAATGCAACATTTTAATTTAGATCACTTTAAAACAATGTATCAATAGGGTTAAGTATGTGTATGTATGCTTGCATCCATCATTTCCAACCATTTTTGGTTTATAACCCCATTAAAAGTTATAGCAAGCCCAGTAAGTCTCCTCCTATTCCAATTAAAATTTTTGTTTCCACTAGTTAAATATACATAGAATATTTCTACCAAGTTATTAGGTTTATAAATTTTTGGCTGCAATTAATTATACTTTCATTATGGTACATATATAGAATAGCATTGGCAAAAGTGAAATTTTCGCATTATTTTCTTAAGTAAGTTTTACCATGGAATTTACTTTGGGAAAATAACTTATAGGCATAGGAGTGGTTGTGTGGTAAGTAGCTTGCTTACCAACCACATGGTCCCGGGTTCAGTCCCACTGCGTGGCATCTTGGGCAAGTGTCTTCTACTATAGCCTCATGCCAACCAAAGCCTTGTGAGTGGATTTGGTAGACGGAAACTGAAAGAAGCCTGTCGTATATATATATATATGTATGTGTGTCTGTGTTTGTCCCCACCCAACATCGCTTGACAACTGATGCTGGTGTGTTTATGTCCCCGTAACTTAGTGGTTCGGCAAAAGAGACCGATAGAATAAGTACAAGGCTTCTAAAGAATAAGTCCTGGGGTCGATTTGCTCGACTAAAGGCGGTGCTCCAGCATGGCCACAGTCAAAAGACTGAAACAAGTAAAAGAGTATCTTTAGTTTTCAGTTATATTTATTCACACAAATATGAAAATAAATAATGGCATTAAAGATATTAAGTTTGGTATTCCTTTTGTTATTGTTTACAGATGATCTACTGGTAGTAAAAAGAGGCAGAGATGTTAAGTGATTTGTATAAAGTACACACTCGAGATGGTACACAAAAGCAAAACATCCAACACAAAATAGTCACAGTTGTTACTGAATACTTTTTGAAAATCAACATAAAATTCACCCCAAAGCCACTTCTAATTGCTTCACGTTTTGACTCTTTTTCTGTATTAGGTTGTATTTCATTCCAACACTGAAGTATGGCCATGACAGAGTATGTCAAAAAACATATTTTGTAAATTCAATTTTCACTATGTACACAAGATAATACACACACTACCCAATATATAACTGGATTTGGTTCTAACCCAGTGATCATGAATTGATAAGGATGTATGTGCCTCTCACTTGCTTTTGGCATGTAGTGGTATGTGTGGTGTTTTATATCTAACACTAGTGTGTACTGTACTATGTAAAGCATTTTACCTTCTTTTTTATTCATTATTAAATGCAGTTACATTATTTTTCAATTTTTCTTGGTCAGTGCTGGAATGCCTTTGATTATATTAGGTTTGCTCAATCAAGATTAACCCAGGGGTAAAGTAAATTGCTTACTGTTATTTTATTTTACTTTTTTATATCTCCTCTTCTTCATCATCATCATTTAGCTTCCACTTTCTATGCTTGCGTAGGTCAGGAGGAATTTGTTAAGGTAGGTTTTCTATAGCCAGGTACCTTTCCTGTTGTCAACCTTCACCTGTTCCCAAGCAACATAATTTTATGTTCCCTTTCCATGGTGGCATGAGTTGGACAGCTTGTCCTGGTTCAACACATTTCTTAGAGAGAGCCACTAGTTCTTATACATGTTGTTTGGCTTGGCTTCAATGACTGTATGCCCTTCCTGTTGCCAACCATTTTACAGAGTGTACTGGGGACATTTCCTTGTAGTATCAACACTAGAGAGATTGAATAGCCTCAGTGAGACAGAAGTAAAGCCCCCTCCTGCCCACACACACAAACCTAAACTTTCTCTGTTCATTTACTATTCACTTTACCGTGTGTACTATGCATAATTGTATTTTGTTTGCAGCAAAGTAAAAAGAAAAAAAAAAAAAAGCAATCCAGTGCTTGTTTGAAAGTTTTCGTTATAGTCACCTTCTATTCAATCCAGCAAAACCTCAAAAATACTTCTGGCCTTAGCTTAAATTGTTAGTAGATATATGAGTTTTTGTATATGACCTTTTGTCCAGAATATCAAGAATTTTCTATTTCATGGATCACAAGGTGGCTAAACCTTTTACTGTCAGACACTCCTTCCATGCCCTTAGAAATAACACTGAGCATTGAATGGGGTAACTATAGCTCCCCTCCATGTTAGCTAATAATTTTAATTTTAATTTTCAAATCCTGTAACTTTTCTGCTTCCTGCTTGGTGAAACCCTTCTGCATGACATCTTTGGCAATGGTAAATCCAGAGAAGCTAAGTGAAATATTTGGTATATGACTGATGAAGGATAACTGATGTTAAAAGAAAATATGATACCCTGACAGAGAGATACTAACTGTTGTACTGCTTGTGGAAAACTCTCCAACATCAAGCATGAATATTTACTCTTTTACTTGTTTCAATCATTTGACTGCAGCCATGCTGGGGCACCGCCTTTAGTCGAGCAGATCGACCCCAGGACTTATTCTTTGTAAGCCTAGTATTTATTCTATCAGTCTCTTTTTGCCGAACTGCTAAGTTATGGGGATGTAAACACACCAGCAACGGTTGTCAATCGAAGTTGGGGGGACAAATACAGACACACACACATACATATATACGACGGGCTTCTTTCAGTTTCCGTCTACCAAATCCACTCACAAGGCTTTGGTCGGCCCGAGGCTATAGTAGAAGACACTTGCCCAAGATGCCACGCAGTGGGACTGAACCCGGAACCATGTGGTTAGTAAGAAAGCTACTTACCACACAGCCACTCCTGCGCCTATTTGATTTTTTATTTTAAACAGAATAGTTTGGTCATAACTATATGTGGTTGTTAGGTTGTAAATAGGGGAGTATCTGTGTATATGTCTCTCACACTCTTTATATATGTGTGATGCATGTATATCACATCACTTGTGAGGTTTCTCATGAGTGCTACTAGTAACATGGAATCTAGTACAACCAGTTGCATGCATGGTTGGGTTGTTGATGAGTAAAGCATCATCCCTGCTAGGCTAGCTGGATGGAAAGGGTTGCTAGAAACCCATCAGGACTAAAAAAACAAGACCTGTCAAAAGAACAGATGAAGCCATTGTAGGTTCAACAACCAGCTAGCAATAGCATAGTCACTCTGAAAGTGCCTATAAGAGTGAGACACAACTTCGCTTTTGTTAAAATATATCTCTAGAAGGTCACTCTGATATAAAACCAAATATGCAGGGGATGTTATTGAACATTTTGGGGATCTTTTGCTTGCACTTGAGATCATGGCACTCTCACATTCCTGAGCCAGCAACTCATATTGATACGAAATATCTTGCCTTGGTTTGTCTCTGGATCATCAATAAAATGGAAAGGGTCTAAGATAGGGCTGGCCAATCTGAGGCCCATGGGCAGCATGCAGCTCAGAGACCTTTATCTTGCGTCCCACTTGACACTTTCTTGAAGTATTGTGTTTAATTTCAAAATAAAATTGTTTGTGTAAAGCATTTATTTCAAAACAAATTTAAAATTTACAAGTGGCAATAAAGAAATAGACTACAATTTTATAATTTTAAACAAACGTAAAGTATGAAAAATTCTTGATTCTGTAATTTGATTATTTGACTATTAGTGCATAAAGTGGCCCTCAATAAACTTTCTGTGATTAAAGTAGCTTGCAATATAATTCAAGTTGGCCAGACCTGGTTGCAAACTTTTTTTTCCACAAGAGTTCCACACCCCAGTAATGAACTCATTTGCATACAGCCAATCAGAGCTCACCTTGACCTTGTTGTCAAGTTAACAAATACACTCTACCAAGTAAACTCAAGATGAAGAATGATGTTGTAAGTCGGCCGATTGCCAAGTTATGCCTGATTCTAGAAAGAGACAAAAATAATTAGAAAGATTTACATCTATACCTATTATCGGATTTTGTTAGAGACCCATATGGTAAAGATATGGATGCGAAAAATGTGAGTAAAGGGTGATGTGCTAGCAACCTTCTCCCCTTACTGTTTTACAAAGTGAACAACACAACTATGAGGTGGCAGCCATAGTTGAAACAAGAACAACAAGCTTTCTTAAAGAGAAAAGAAGCATGGTCATTCCTTACCCAAGTGACCTTATCTTATCGGCCATCACTTGTTATGTGCTCATAAATTAGTTTGATAGTTGAGCTCTGACTGGCTGTAAGCAAATGAGTTCATAACTGAGGTCAGGAACTCTTGTGGTAAAAAAAAAGTCGCCGCCTGGTCTAAGAGGTGCTGTGCAAGTTTTATTGGATCTAAAATTTTGCACAGGCATGGCTGTGTCAATGATGGTCTACGAGTTGACAGCATCATGTATGTATGTCAATCACAACAAAAATGTCCTAAAAGCATTTTGTTTGTTTGTTTGCACAGGATGGACCCTGCCCACTCACCCATTCCTCACACCGCATCCCTCTACCCTCCATCCCAACCCAACTCTTCATCACTCATTCCCCTCTCTATGGTACTACTTAGCTGCGATAATCCCTTGAGTGGAATCAGCATGTAACTGAGGCAAGGGGGGAGGGCTTTTCTCATGTTATTTTTCTGTTTTGTGAGTTACTTGGCAGCCTCATTAGAGCTGGTGGCACAACAAAAGTATCCAGTACACTCTGTAAAGTTGTTAGCGTTAGGAAGAGCATCTAGCCATAGAAACCATGCCAAAGCTGATTTTGGAACTCGACATAGTCCTACGACTGGCTGAAACTTGCCAAACCGTCCAACTCATGCCAGCATGGAAGACAGATGTCAAATGATGATGATGACGATATATGTATATACATACATATCTGTGTGTGCATATATATATATATATATAAACATAATTAAGGGACCAGCAACAGTTGCTTCACTATATATATATATATATGTGTGTGTGTGTTATTGGCGGGCGATCTAGGATTACAACGCACCGCTGTCACTTTTATCATTATTAATTAGCTTCCACTTTTGTCGATGTTTTCCCTGTCCTTGAGTTTTCAGTTAGTCTAGAACCACTAGTTATATATCTTTGCTGTCCACTACTTGCTATGCACTGATAGCGGTCGAATATTAACCTAAAATTCTGTTTGAATTAGTCGAATATTAGCCTAAAATTCACTCGCTTGACGTAGTATTATTGATGTAATTCAACTGCAAAACTGCAGGTGATACTAAAGTTTGCGAAAGTGGAAACGGCACGTTATTCTCTAAGATCGCCTATATATATTATACAATAATTTAACATAACGCGACGCTCTCACTTAAGATTCTGTTATGCCTATTGTACTTACAAATAAAGTTTCCACACCACCCACGGATCTCATTGATGAACTGGTGAGAATTAAAAGTTACAAAAGGACAGTGGGGGTGATGTTGTTACACTAACAGGAAATCATTATAGGCCTATTGTCGTTTATGTTCTAATCGGCAAAAACGAAAGATGACCTAATCTTAATTCAGAAACCGTTAGTTGGGTACGTGAAAAAATTATGAAAATTAATATCAAATACATATCGAAACGAAATTTTATATTTTGTAAAATTACTATCTGGGCAAAAGTAAAGAATACGTACACCTGGTGTTTAGGGTTAGGGATTTTGTTACGCTGAAAACGAGTGGTGTACGTATTCTTTACCTCCGCCTACAATCTGTATGAGTATGATGTCTGCCGGTTAAATAACATACACACACACCCAGATATATACATCTTTTTGATGTATTCTTATCCATTATACACACGTTCTATTTTGCTGTTTGCATTATCTATCTATCTATCTATCTATCTAGAGACACACACACATATATTCAAGTATACATACATATACGATATATATGTATCATCATGCGCGCACGCACACACACATATGAAAACAGAAAAGATCAGAAGTGTGTTTCACTGTTAAATTTCTCCATTTAAAGTTGGAGAACAATCTTCTATATGCTGCAGGACGTGGCTGTCGCATTTCAGTTGTCATTACTGATTTCTGGAATTTACACATTGTTGTTAAATTTAATAACCAAGGACGTGCTTCAAGTTAAAATTTTCTTACTTCTACTGCTAGATCACGAAATAATAAAAGTGAAAACAGCAGGAAATGTAAGGAATTGTACCAAAATACTACGTTTGTAATAATAGTCAAAGGGGGTATATGTCTATGCGATAAGCTTGATCACTAGAGACAGCAATCAAACTTTCAAATAATACCGTATTTTTCTGTAAAAAAAAGGACAAGTTGAACAATGTAATCATAGATAAACACTAAATCGAGAAGAAAAGGGCTGCTCGCAGCTGGAACATCTTACAGTTCTGACCTGAGACTAAACAACAATTACAATTACTGCATTTATCAATTTGTTCAATAACCAAATTTTTTTGGGGTCATTAAGAAAAAAAAAAGCATGGCAATACGACGTTTTGCTTTAAATAGATATATTCACTTAAGTGTTGCATTAAAATGAAGATGAATTATGAAAATGAAAATAAAACAAAATAAAAGAAAAAGGCTCAAAACAATCGGAAGTTTTACAATTGATGGTGAAATATAATTATTACATGACGATTATTTAACTTTGTATTCCGTTTCTAACAGACTTTAGAAAACTACATACAACTATTTGCAAATATATACTTGAGAACGTTTAGGCTGTGACAAAAACGAAGTAAATTTTCAATATTAATTATGAAATAGAGTCACAAACAGGCCCGAATGTATCAAACCGAAAACCAAAAGAGATGAGCGGCAAAAGTACCTATATACATACATCATTAATCAGTTTAATTAATATAGTGGTAAATAAGTTTCATAAGTTAGTCAGTAACCTGTTGCTTTTGTTTAATTTCCACTAAGAAATTTCAATTAAAGAATTTTTGTTTTTTTTGGTTTGTCTACGGCATTCGATACATCACCGACTGAGCTTAATTTTACGA
This sequence comes from Octopus bimaculoides, assembly GCF_046866305.1. NCBI lineage: Eukaryota > Metazoa > Mollusca > Cephalopoda > Octopoda > Octopodidae > Octopus > Octopus bimaculoides. The sequence continues at coordinate 88,872,291 of NC_142929.1, forward strand.
AGATGCAATGCAAAGAGTGACGGCACTCGATAACTGATGAATGTACTATTATTGTTATTTAGCCATAATCAAGTAGACCTATGATCAAAGGTGTTCCAGCCGTGATCATCCAGTTTATATTTTATACTCACTATATCCATGTCAGCAATATTTGGTTTTGACGATTTCAGTCAAATGTAAAACTAACAATTTCAAGGCAAACGCAGCGACACAAGGGACGTAACTCTTGTCTTGTATAATTACAACTTAATTTGTGCTGACTTAATCATACACTTCAAAGACGAGCAATGATGACATCCGCAACCCACCTCGTTATCGCCCTCTCTCTCTCTTTCTCTCTCTCTCCTCCCCCTCCTCTCTTTCACACATTTGAAAGTGGACATGTTGTTAAGAGATATAGTTTCCTGAAAGCATTTTATTCGTATATATCAGTGCCCCGCAACCTTTTTTCACTTGTGGTACTCTTTTACTCTTTTACTTGTTTCAGTCATTTGACTGCGGCCATGCTGGAGCACCGCCTTTTAGTCGAGAAAATCGACCCCGGGACTTATTCTTTGTAAGCCTAGTACTTATTCTATCGGTCTTTTTTTGCCGAACCGCTAGGTTACGGGGACGTAAACACACCAGTATCGGTTGTCAAGCGATGGTGGGGGAACAAACACAGACACACAAACACACATATATACATATATACGACGGGCTTCTTTCAGTTTCAGTCTACCAAATCCACTCACAAGGCTTTGGTCGGCTCGAGGCTATAGTAGAAGACACTTGCCCAAGGTGCCACGCAGTGGGACTGAACCCAGAACCATGTGGTTGGTAAGCAAGCTACTTACCACACAGCCACTCCTGCGCCTATATATTCTTTTCAAAATAGATCTATGGAACAGATCCTTCAAAATTCTACGGTACACCTGAACTAAAAATATTACTAAAAGTATAGGGAAAAAAATTACATGTAGGTTAGACTGCGGCACACCTAGCATCGTCTCGTGGCACACCAGTGTGCTGCGGCATACCGGTTGCGGAGCACTGGTATATATGACTGAAAGTATAACAAACATTCCATATTTGAACATAAGCGCAAACATTAACATATTTAAAGTTACTCACTGGGACATCTATATACCCTTTCAAAGATATCACAGCAGAGTATGGAATTAACTCTTAAAAAAAAAAATCGATGTTAAGTCGTAACACCTTTGAATGTATTTTTTCTTATCTCGTTTCAATCAATGAAATACAGCCATGCTAGAGCATCGCCTTCGGGGGTTTTAATCGAACAAATCAACCTCAAGACACTATTAACTCTATCGGTTCTTTTGCCGAACTGCTATTTACGGGGAAGGAAACAAATCAATACCGGATGTCAAGAGGTTGCGGGGAACAAACAAAAACAAGAATACACATATATACGACTAGCTTTCACACAGTTTCTGTCTACCAAATTTACACTCAAGACATTAATCGGCCCGCTGCTATACAAGAAGACACTTGCCCAAAGTGTCGCATAGTAGGAGTGAACCTAAGACCAAGCTTCGTAACTCCACATACTAAAGCCATGGAAGGAAAAGGCAGAGAGAGGAGATAGAATGCCCGAGAGCAGAGTGCGATTTCCAGCCAATCAGTCAAGTTAATAGCAGGACAATCCCACTAGGTTTTGTAGTGGGTTACGAGTTGTTTGGGGGTATCTTCAGTAATTTCTGGCTCTGAAGAACAATGCTAAACTTGAAATGCAAATTTTAGGCGTAGGCGTGGCTGTGTGGTAAGAAGCTTGCTTCCCAACCACATGGTTCCCGGGTTCAGTGCCACTACGTGGCACCTTGGGCAAGTGTCTTCTTTTATAGCGTTGGGCCGATCAAATCCTTGTTATTGGATTTAGTAGACGGAAACTGAAAGAAGCCCGTCGTGTATATATGTATATATATATTTCAAAATGTAACTACATGTCGATTCCCCACACCCCGTCTTCCTTTTCTCTTGGTCTTTCCTCTGTCTCCTGTTTCTGAAGAAAAACTTTGCTTGAAACGTAAAACTAACTTTCTTTCCTTTCCTGCGAGTCCTATAATACTTTGCATGTACTCGCGTTGTTTTTTTCTTCTTGTGTTTTTTCTTCGTTCTTTTTTTTTATTATATATATATATATATATATATATATATATATATATATATATATATATATATATATATATATATATATATATATATATATATATATATATATATATATATATATATATATATATATATATATATATATAAAGAATGAGATAAAGTGACCAATGGCATAAGTAGAATTGATATTTTATGTAGAATGTCTTACAGCTGTTTCAGGGAAAATTCAGTGTATCCCTTCATCGGAGACGGTAATAGTAGAAGATAAGGATTATTACACCTGTATGAGTAGATTTGCAGAAAGAAATGAGAGCGATGCGGAGAAGAAAAAACAAAGAAGAAAAAGTACTTGGAGTATAGTTCCATTCCAACTATACTCCAAGTATCGCTCTCATTTCTTTCTGCAAATCTACTCATACAGATGTAATAATCCTTATCTTCTACTATTACCGTCTCCGATGAAGGGATACACTGAATTTTCCCTGAAACAGCTGTAAGACATTCTACATAAAATATCAATTCTACTTATGCCATTGGTCTCTTTATCTCATTCTTTTTTATATATGCACACGCTAATACACGACCCATGTTATATTCCCCATTCATGTTACAACCACATCTGGGGCAAAACTAGTCGGTATACTGCACTTACTTGGTATTACCTGTATCATTAGGGTCTGGTTGACTCCATTACCCTTCATAACCTTTATATATATATATATATATATATATATATATATATGGGAGAATATACAAAAAATAACAACAGACGAGGACAGGTGGTGTAAATAACAAAAGTATATATTAGTATGACGCTCGGGAATACGGAAAGTCTTTGACGTTTCGAGCTACGCTCTTCAACAGAAAGAATACGGAGACAAGGAGAAAAACACGGAGAAAAAAAATTGAATAGTGTTCAGTCAACGGTCAATCATATATATATATATATATATATATATATATATATATATATATACACACACTCCAAGTACATATATACCCCAAGTGCAGACAAGAAACCCATATTCTACAATACATAACACTGCAAATAGCCAACACATGAAATATAGAAGACAACCATCAACCCATAATTTCAAACACTATAGATAGATAAATACAAAGGAAAAAACAACAACAACATGAAAAACAAATAACATACAGACAACCATCAACCCGTAGTAACACGTACCCTAGATAGATGAATACATGGGAAGAGAGACAAATAAAATACAGACAGCACAGGTATTATAATCGGATTCATAATCATCATGACAACTCAAGCAACCGACGATTTACGACCAAAAGCCCCATATATCCTGAATGGCAAAAGAAGCATGGAAGATGGGAAGAAAACAAAACTTATAACCAACGGAATTCGCATAAAAGACATGAACCATCCTCTCGCCTACATGGGAACCAGAACGCCGAAATCAGAAAATGGAGACACAATAACACAATTCCTTTTTTTAGAGAGAAAATACCAAAATCACGCACCGGATCCAAAAAA
>NC_142929.1:88878412-88930912 GCF_046866305.1 Octopus bimaculoides
AGCTATGTGTACATTCACAAAAATTTATTTGACAAGTTCGAGAAATGAACGTAAGAGCTAATAATAATGAAGAAATAAAAAGATTTTTTCCAAAATTCTGACGACTTTTTCTCAATATTCAATTTCTGTACATCACACATAACACTACACACACATACAAACATTGTTGATGTAACAAGACAAGAATTTATAATCTTTCGAGAGAAGCAGACGAATTCCTGTCTTTTCTCTACTGTTAGCAGAAGAAGAAGAAGAAGAAGAAGAAGAAGAAGAAGAAGAAGAAGAAGAAGAAGGAGAAGGAGAAGAAGAAATAGATAACTTCTAATTTTTAAATGAATTTAGATTAACTAACTTTAAAATCTCGATTTATGTTGTGCTGAAGAGCCTAGAAAGAGTTCGAAATAGTGTTATCCACGGCTATCTCATGAAAAGAAAATTTATATGGAAAAATTCATATGCTCTTTTCACAATTCCGCCGAGGTCGGCTTTGCCTTTCATCCTTTCGGAGTCGATAAATTAAGTACCAGTTGCGTACTAGGGTCGATCTAATCAACTGGCCCCCTCCCCAATAATTTCGGGCCTTGTGCCTAGAGTAGAAAAGAATATTCATATGCTCCTTTCACTCCCTGAAGTTGATTTCTCAATATATGAAAAATATACTTAGAAACGATTCTCTCCCTTGAAGTAATATACTCTCTTCTTATGTAGCAACTCCCATTATTCCCACCACGTGGTCGAATTTCAAATGCTATCCAAAGAAACTGATGACAAAGTGTCAAGGCGAAATGATTCTAAATCATCTCGACGGATATGAAAATACAGCCATAAATTCCTTATTTGCACTCGGGAAGAACATATGAGGCCTTGTGTATACGTCCGAGTGAAAACATTGAAAGTAACTACACAAAGAAGCATTATACAAGGCAAATCTGTACTGGAACTTTTTAAAAGAAAACAAAAACACACAAGATTTTTGAAACACATGTAAGGTGTCTTTTTTCCCTTTATCTCTGTATCTCTTCCCTTCATTCCAAAGAATGGACTAAACAGAACGGGAGGATACACGTGGGATAGAAGAGTCGCTGAAGAGGTCACAGATGTATGACAAAAGATTTCCAGAGAATGGATATAAAATAAAATAAGAACTATAATGAACGAGTAAAGAACAAATAGATAGTGTGTGTGTTTATTTGCCAAGAAAAATGACCATCCTCAAAAAACGCTTCTGTAGTTACGTTTCCTTTCTCAGTCAGTGCCTCACCACCAGAGATGTGGCCCGCAGACCTTTACAAGGCTGAAGCTCTCCGTCAACTTCAAGACACCTTCTATTGCCTTCTACCCTCCAACCCCACGCCTAACTACCAACAGACTGTCTTCCACTATTCATGAGCACATTTCCTCCTCCCGTCTCCCTCCCACCACCTCCAACCTCATTGTCCGAACCCCACACACCCTCACTATTTACTTCCTTCCCCAAATGCACAAGCCCAACAACCCTGGCCGCCCCATCGTCTCTGCCTGCTACTGCCCCACGGAAATGATCTCCAAATACCTCGACCGTGTCCTTGTCCCACTAGTGGCCTCCCTCCCCTCACACATCCACGACACCAGTCATGCTCTCTGTCTATTTAACTCTTTCTCTTCCCTTCCTGGTCCCCTCTCAACTTCTGTTCACTCTTGACATTAAAAGTTTGTATATAGTGATCCCACACAACGAGGAACTTCTTGCACTTAAACACCTCCTTGACCTTCGGCCTGACTCTCAACCTGGCACCGCCACACTTCTTCGTCTGGTCGAACTTGTCCTCTCCTTCAACTGCTTCTTGTTCGCGGGGGAGTTTTACCAACATATTTCGAGAGTGGTCATGGGAACGAGAATGTTGCCCCTCCTATGCGAACCTGTTCGTTGGCTACGTTGAGGCCAAAAATATTTTTACAATTCACTGGTCCCACTCCCGAACTATACGGTCGTTATATCAATGATTGTATCGGCGCGACCTCACTCTCCTGCGGACAACTGGACTCCTTCCTCTCCTTCCTCTCCTTTGTCCAATCTTTCCATCCTGCCCTCGAATTCTCCTGCACTATCTCTAACTCTTCTGTCGAATTTCTCGACATTTGTGTCAGCTTACATTACTCCGTTCTCAATACTTCCATCCACTACAGACACACTGACTCATATTCCTTCCTTAATTTCTCCTCTTCCCACACTACCCACACTAAGCTCTCCATTCCTTACTTCCAATTCCTCCGTCTACGCAGGCTCTGCATTGAAGACCATGACTTTGATATTCAGCCTGAACTCATGACTCGCCACCTAATCCTACGTGGATATTCCCTCATTATTATCCACAGAGGCACGATCAGTGGACTGTGCCTCTGCTCTTTCTCCTCACCCTTACCTGTCCTCCGTTTCCTCTCACTTGCCACCACTCTACCCTACCCCTCCAACGCATCATTCTCCGAGCCTTCTGGCGACTCCAGTCCGACACTTCCACCTCGTACATCTTCCCTAACTTACCCATACCCTCCTCCAAACGAGCTCAAAACCTGCGTGACCCCCCCCCCCGGTCCACAGTTTCTTCATCACCCTCGTCTTCCAGCCTGGCCCCTTCCCTTCCCCTCCCCACACTGTCGCACCTGCCTCTACCTCTCCAGTAACATCAACCTCACCGGCACCCAGCACCGTCCTTATCACATCACCAATTCCTTTACCTGCACCTCTAGTAATGTTATTTACTGCATCTCCTGCTCTCTCTGTCCTTCCCAGTACATTGGTCAGACCGCATGGCTGATCGGTTCGCGGACACCAGACTTGGCAATGACATCCCAGCCTCGCGCCACCTCCCCTCTACCGGTCATTCGCTACATCTGTCTGTGTTCGGACTGTTTCTGCACAGGGGCCGTCTTTGCTGTGAACAAACTAATCTTCTCTCTTCGCTCCTTTTCAATTCTTGGACTCAACTCTCCTCCTCTCTTCATCTGACACCATCCTCACACGGTTTCCCACACATCTCCCATATTTAACTGCCCCCTCCTCCTATACATCTGCATACCGCCTACCTCGGTACCCTCACCACATACGCACTACTATACAAACATCCATGCACACTGTTCAACTTATCACTCACCTCACACACCACTACACATGCACTCACAACACCTTTCCACACCTTCTCACTACTCAGCACCCATACCATACACCAACATCCACACACCCACACACAATCTTCAATAACGTCACCACGCATACCGCTATGCGAACAATCACACGCACTGTTTAACTCAGCACAGACACACACCCTCGTGCACACTTGCATACCCACACAAGCACATAATACCTGAACACAGACAATATATACACACATAGGCAACACGCATAGACATAGATAACTTTCGCCCACAAATTTACACTATACACATGCACACTATTTGGTCACAAACACACACACACACATCATACAAGTATGTGCATAAACAACTTGGAAAAGCACACATGAATTGCTACACACAACACACACGTTACACCAACACACACGTTACACCAACACACACGTTACACCAACACACACACACACGTCAGACTCACTCGCCCCATTCACACATACACACACACACCAATCTCACATACATACACACGCTTGTGCACCTTAGTTCGTTGGGATCACCATTATTATCACCCTTTCATTCGACCTATTTTTATTAATGTTATCTCACTTTCATTCGACCTCTTCTATTCTAGTTATTCCACCATGCTGGACCGCTGAACTCTACACAACTTTTCTCTCCCCTTTTTTTCGTTCTATTTTTTCTCTCTCTATCTTTTCCTGTTATTCCTTTCTGTCAAAGAGTGTAGGCTCGAACCGTAAAAGACTTTTCTATTTTTCTCGAGCATTAAACTAAAACACCTGCTTGTTGCTCCTACACCTGTCTTCGCCGTTTGTCTAGAATAGAGATAACAGACCGCCAACGAAATCTTTTGTTCTCAACAATATGTCTATCCTTCTGGTTGGTTTTGGATAGTTATGAAAGCAAGAACTCTGTAAGCCAAAGTTAGTTAGTGAGAACTGAGTCTGGCTGACCGGCTGAACAAAACGCCGTCTCTGAAGGAAAAGGTAGAAAGGGACAACTATAGTAACTCACCAACGAAGCGTTTGTTTCATCCCACCACTTTCACTTTCACTAACTCACTTTCTTTTCTTTGTAACATTACCATATCTCTCTTTGTAATATGATCACTACTGATATTTCATTCATTTTCTAATACAATTCCCATACTATGCATAATAGTACAAATGACCAAAAAATTAAAGACTTATGTTGACCATGTGTGTAAATGGCCCATATCAAATTTCAACACAACATTTAGGGAATACGTTTATGAATTTGTTTTGCAAAATTCCTGATGTGAAATCGTGTGTAGAAACAGATATTGCTATTTTTCGGGATGGCTTTCTTTTTCTCTTTGTTTTTTTGCGAGATAAAAATACGCACTATATATTCGTTCTTCACTCGTTTATTATTGAATGGACTAGGCAGAGCAGGAGGATACCCGTAGATAGAAAGGGACGCTGAAAAGTTCACAGATGTGTGACGAAAGATTTCCAGACTATGGACATAATAAGATAAAATAAGAACAATAACAAGCGAGTGAAGAACATATGTAGTGTGTCTGCTTATTTGAAAAAAAAAATGACTATCTCGAAATATAACAATATTTAGAGAATATCTAATTTAAATCAATACAAATATGTTCATGTGTGTTGTTGACCTGATTACAAACACTAATGTTTTATGACTGTTCTTTTCTTAATTTCGGCCAGCCTATCCTCGTTCTATCGAGTGCCTCCCCTCTATTCTTTTTGTTCCTTCCTCTCTTCTTTTCTTTCCCTCTCTTCACCTTAGTCCTTCCCTTCCAAATCATCACTTGTCTTCTTTCCTCTTTATCTCTTTTCCACTTTCCTCTTTTCTTTTCTTTTCCTCTCTCTCCCATGCATGTACCATTCCTTCAGTGTTCTGGTTTGTTATAATCAGAAATAGCCCTGACGAAAGTAGCATTAATTTTTTCGGTCGTTCAACTTTTTTCAACTGATCAATAAATTAATTGAGAAACCTATCAGTAACGAGCCTAAAATGACTACTGGAAACAGCTGTAAGCCAAATTTACTCCAATAAAGGAAAACTATGTAATGACCATTATTTATACGTTGTCGTGTGTGTGTGTGTGTTTGTGTGTGCGTGTGTGCAGGTAGATAGATTGGTAGATAGATAAATATATAATAGATAAATAATAGATAGATAAATAATAGATAGATAAGTAGATAGATAGATAAATAGATAGATAGATAAATAGGTAGATAGATGCATATATACACACACACACATACATACATACATACATACATACATACATACATACATACATGCGCATACATGCATACATACATACATATTTGGATATATGTGGACCAGATTTTCTTTTAAGCATGTTTCATTAACATACAACTATGTTCAAGTTTATCTTTTTATTTCAGACGTCTTATATTTTCGCATTAACATTTTACAGTTGGTTTTGAACAGTAGAATTCGTAAATCCATATTCAACGTGTCTACGCTTCCACAGTCTTATTTCGAAGAATTGAATTTGGTGTTTATGTTGTTTCTTATATATTGATTGAATTCGAGTAGATTTCCCTACGAAACGTTTATTGATCGTTGGCATCATGCACCAGCTGTCATATGCTGATTTATTTGTGGTGGTCGAATTTTAGCCGTTTGGTTTTATTTTTTATGTCAGTAGCCACGTGTTAATCTTTTACGTGTGTTTGTGTGTTAAATTTGGTATTGTACTATGATCTGAATATAGTTTTCATAATTAGTCTTGTGTTTTTGTGTGGAATTTTATGAAGTATTTGTAAATTTTCCTTCAGTATTTTCATATCTAATTTCGCTTGTTGTGCGTGGTGTAATGTTGTACAAAAGCTCCTTATTGCAAGTGCATGGTGAGTTTGTGTGAGAGTGTTGCATAGTTATGGAATGCAACAGCTAATGTCCTGAAGTTTGCAACTTACATTTTTACCGTCAAATTTACAAACCACGCTGGGGTTCCGCAGTTTGTTGAGAACAATGTAGTGTTTTACGTTTGTTCAACTTATGTTATTGTTACTTGGAAGCACTAAGTTCCAAGTTCGAACTCACTGCATGATATCTTTAGAAAGTATTATTTTCTACAATAGTCTCGGGTTGACCTAAACCGTGTGAATGAAAATGGATCCAGAGAAATTCTGCTCGTCAGGCAGAATGTACATGTAATTTAATGGGTACAACATTGTTCCACACTGTGTTACTCTGATACTGCCTGAGAATTACGTTGCACAACTGTCTGCTGGATGCTCTGCTGCTTGCGCCTTAATTCAAGAGCAACTGCATCCTCATCATTGAACGACGTCTTGTGTGTGTGTGTGTGTGTGTGTGTGTGTGTGAATGATACCCGTCGCTAAAGGGTGCACTGGACGACACTGCTCCCTCACTATTCAATGATGCACCCTCAGATTTAGAAAATATAATTTACAAAAGTCTTTCCGCAATACTAACTTGTGCTCACCGAGAATGTTCTGAAGCATCCCAAGGCATCAAAATCTGGTGACGAGCCTGGTGTGTGTGTGTGTGTGTGTGTGTGTGTGTGTGTATGCATATGTGTGTATGTACGAGTATGTGTGTATGTGGTATGCGTGCATGTGGTATGTGTGCTGTGAATAAAAATATGTTCCTTCATACCTCCAACTTTTTATTATAGTCTAATGGAAAGATGTAGTAGTCAAACGATGTTCGCCTACCTTACAAGATCAAGTGACACGTCAAACACCAGTATATATTTATCCCTTCATACGCCAGCGTAGCAAAGAGTACAACGTTTTCTTACGATGTCAGGTTTAAGCAATCACTAATTTTGTTTTGCATGATGTAAAATCTGTAATTTTCGTCCGTTTGGTCAAGCATCAGGTATAAAAGCATCGTTTCCTACCTGATAGACAAGTTGTGGTCAAGGAGTGGGCAGTCGTAGGCAAGAAGCCAGCAGTTGTCACTACTGGAACTTTCAAAGAAAGACACACACACACACTCACTCACTCACACACACACAAACATACACACAAACACACACACGCGCGCACACACACACACACACACACACACACACGCACACACACACACACACACACACACACACACACACACACACACACATTCTAAAACTTATCCAAAAGAGAGGCAAAATCTTAGTGTAAACACATCTGGGAATTAAAAGAAAACACCATGACGGTAAATATAAAATGGGAAATAATATACTGCACGCCAACATATATAAATGGTTGTGAAATCTGTATCCTATGCACCATAGAAAAATACAACAAAACCACACGAAACTAATGCACTTTAAACAAGAGGATTGAAATCAGGTCATGCTTCAGACACCAAAACAAGTTTATCTTAAAAAATGTGGTCCAAATTCCCAGCAGGACAGATAACACCAGGGTAGCCAACTGTCACCCCCATATAGAAACTCTAACTGCAACTCACACACACACAATCGAAAACTTACCCAATGCCTCAAATTTCACATGCCTCCCAATGACTTAATACAAACAAAATTTTTTATATGCACATGTATATACACATATACTCGACATGTACGCACATACAACCTACCGGAAAACTTATACAAACAAAATACAAGCAAAAGACTTTATATGCACATGTATACAAGCATGTACTCAAACATGCACGCATATAAAACCTACATGAAAATTTCCTTGACCCAATCCGTGCACACACATACATTTGAAACCGTAAAATTTAAACAATACACGTTCACTATTGAATTATAGAAACTTCTATATGCACGTGCATATTATGTATTTATAGATATCCTCAGTTATTATAAACATAATGAAAATCACTCTGCCATGAAAAGTCATTTACAATAGATCTCTCTTAATTCGTTTCCCCGTTAACGAATATTCTTTGAAAATACATTACAATAAAAAAAAAACCCTTTAATAAAAGAACAGACCAAACTCCAGATTGAATGAATAAGCAAATTAAAAACACACACCCATAATAAAAATTAACCAATGAAAGAGCTAGAAAAATAAGACAGCACTCTATCAATTTTTACCTGAAGATCGCAGTGGTGTAAAATTCGAAATGCTATATAAAAGTGTAGTTTCAATAAACTATATGTATACATGCATGCATACATACATACACACATACATACATGTAAAACTTTCCAAAAATTTAGCACATAAATACATATGCATGCAACTAGACATAAAAACGCATCCATAAAACAAACATACAAATCTGCGCATACACTAACACCAAATACTGCACACACACACATATGCACAAATACCTAGATGATGTTGATAAAAGTTCCAATGAAGGAGCCTTGAATCTATGTTAGAGTCCGGCTCTTTCTCTACGGACAAGAAATACAGAAATGAAACTGATTGATAACATACATACATACATATATGCATACATACACATACACATACATACGTACATACATACAACTGATTCGAAGACTACGGATCCATGCCATCACTAGAACTGCAACAATCTGTAAAACCTTCCTGAAGTTTATTATTTAAGTATATATAAACAAGTCTAGGCATGCAACTATATGCATGAGAATATATAAATGAAACAAAACATACAAATCTGCACACATACATACATACACACACACATACATACATACATACACACATACATACATACAAAAATACCCTGTTGATGTTGAAATTCCAATGAAGGAGCCTTGGATCTAAGTTAGAAAACGATTCTTTCTCTATTGGCAAGAAATCTTGAAATAAAACTGAATAATGACATACATATATACATGCATATATACACACACATATATTTGTTGTCACGGTCTCTGAATGAATATCTTCGAAAACTTTGAATCATATCCACAATAAATAGAATCTAAAGAAATAGAGCGGACAAGCATTTAAGGTGGCCTTAAGTCGCACGCAAGGGCATGTCCGAAAGTTCTTATTTCGACGTAAAATTAACGAAGCGAATGTAATTTATCTCCCCCTTGATCCCTGATGTCATCTGACAAACGCCAACCAAGATGGCAAGAATCAACCAAGCTTTACCGGCAAGAAATGGCAACCCAAATGCTTTTAAATCAGCTCCCTATGCTGGATGTTCGAGAACCAAATAAAAGGCAGATTTTCAATCCTGAGGTCATTCTGATTCCAAAAAGTTATAACGTGTCTATGTAGAGCAAATGTAGACTGAGATACAGGGGTCCCAGATAGACAGACGGACTTTCGCTTTTATTAATATAGAAGCAAAAAGTTTGAGTATGTGATCAAACGCATATCTATCTCATTATATATTAGCCTACTTAACTTTTTCTATAGCAACCGACTTATCTATTTACATAACTTTTTTACTTCGTATCCAGCAAATTTGCTTATCGATTAGATAACGTTATGTTGTACATTTGAACTAAATAATGTCCGATAAACAACACCAAAGTCTACTTGGAGAATAAGAAAGAAAAATTCTTTGTTACAAAGTTGCCGGTGATTAGTGTCCCCCGAGGAAAGTAATTGTATAACTCTGTGCCAGTTTTGATCGAGTAGACCTATAACATCACATAGGTAATATTTAAGATTTCATAGATGGAATTTTACTCTGTATTGGTTTTATTTGCAGTCCAATGTTGGGCGGCAGATATACTGCTGGCTATAGTGAAGGGCGAGCGTACAATTTGCATGGGTTTGCATGAAAGTGCTTTCTGTTCTTAAGAAGGATCAGAAATTATGTATTGTTTCATCGTATAAAAGGAGGTTAATACGATTTTGTCCAGAGACTACGTTTTCAAAATTTTAATTTCGCAATTTCTTAATTTGTAACTTTTTTCAAATTTTGTTTTTGTTATCTACGTAGAAAAATACAGAGATTACGAATCTGGGATATATATATATATTTATAGTTTAATTTTTCTTAAAGAAACACTCAATGCCCCTTCCCCCACCTCGCTCACCCATCACCTACCAGCTTTCAAAAAGCTAAAATCTCCCAATCTTTCACTTTTGTTTGATGTTTCCCGCATGCGTAGAATTCTACTGAGATAGTAGACTTAAAAAATACGAGACCACCACCAGAAAACCCGACATACTAGAAACAACAATTAAACGACATTATTTCTGGAGAAACTTCCTCGCTTTCCAAACAGCTAAAAGTGAAACATTTGGAGTGTGTAGCTTTTTGAAAGTGATGAGGTGATGGGTAAAATTTTTAAAGATTCGTACTCTCTGTTTTTCTCTATGGATTACCAAGAATAAAAATTTGAAAAAAGTAAAAAATTAATTTGGTGTGGAGAGAGAGAAAATTAAAACATTGGGAATGTGTTTTGTGGGTGAAATCGTAATCTCCTATATCGCAAACATGGAAATCGGAAGAAATTTAGGAAAAAAATGAGGGGGCGAACGGAAATGTCATCTCGGACATGCTAGAAAGAAGAGGTAAAGGACAGGATTTCTGGGAAAACTTCCTTTCAAGTTTATATCGAAGATCAGGCTTTTAAATACGCTCACCACTAACACAAATTAAACAATAGAAAAATATCATTTCAATTGGGTTTGAGCTGTAAGTTTGCAGGTGCGCACTGTAAGAATTAACATAATTCACACAAAAGTTTTACCTAGAGTGTGTGTATGCATGTGTGTGTGTCAAAAGAATCTATTTTATGGCACTCTTTCAGTTGAAGAAGCAAAGTTGTCAGCTCGTCATATATGGGATCATATAATTGCTTGTTAATTTCCGCAAAATTGTTTTAATTTCTGTATGCTTTGAAGAGAGAAGAAATTGAAAGAGAGGATAAAGTGAAAAGGCGACATTTGCTTTGAAGTGAGAGGAGAAAGTAAAAGAGAGAAGAAAGTGTAAGATGTACGTGTATATGAAATGGACGTGTGAGTGTGAGAAAGAGAGAGAGAGATAGAGAGAGAGAGAGAGAAAGAAAGAGTAAGTGAATGAAGGTGTGTGTTGTGATGTATGAAATTTTTTGCATGTATGTGCAAGTGGCACTCACTCTCTCTTTCTCTCTCTCTCTCTCTCTCTCTCCCTCTCTCTTACACACACACACACACACACACACACAATATCTTTCACATACACGTACATAAATAGGCAGAGGTAAAGAATACGCACACCACCCGTTTTCGGCGTAACCCTAACCCTAAACACCGGGAGTGCGTATTCTTGGCCTTCGCCCATAAATACATATGCATACATCTTTTTTGTGCGTGAGAGAGAGAGACAGAGAGAAAGAGAGAAAGAGATAGATAGATAGATAGATAGATAGAGAGAGAGAGAGAGAGAGAGAGAGAGAGAGAGAGAGAGAGAGAGAGAGAGAGAGAGAGAGTGAGGTTGTATTTCCTCATAACATATAGAGAAATGAATGTCTTTTAATGCAATTAGTTTGGTTGTGGCTTATTTTAATACAATATTTATGTGTACATTTTCATAAATGTTTGTCTGTGTAGAATTCTACGCATGTGTGAAACATCGGACGAAAGTGATACATTAAAAGCAAATCAAAATATTGTCCGAAAATTACCTCAAAATTGTGCGACCCATCCTAGTTGCCGAGGTTATTTTAGTTGTAAAAAAATAGTTGTTGAGTTAAAAACATAGTTTATTTGGTAGATAGATAATAAGCAACTTTCTTAATTATAATACACATGTGACTAATTCGGAGAAACATTGCTTTCATCATTAACACATCGTCACTCTCGTAATGCAACACTGTAATTTTGGTTCAAATTGAAAGTGTAAAACTATTTTCATCTTGTAATGAAACCTGGTCGTTGTAGAGAAGTGTATTTGAAGTAACAATAGCTGGTTATTGAGATAATGTAGAAAATATGTAAATGAAAATAAAGTTTATTTGACATGTGTAACTGATTAGGTTGTTCTGGAAGGCGGCAAGCTAGCAGAATCGTTAGCATGCTTGAGCGGTATTTCACCTGTCTTTACGTTCTGTGAAACACGTTTAAAGTTGTTTTCTTGAATATGAATAAAAAATCATTATTTTCAATGGGATCACCAACCATAAGGATGGCTTCTTCATTAAATGTGGCCTCGTTAAAACAGCGTAAAATGTTCTTTACTATAGTTTACTATAGATGTAACGAACGCAGAAACACACGCGCACACACACACACACACACACACACACACACACACACACACACACACACACACACACAAATAGAATTGATAATATTGAAAACAGCAAAACGTACATACTCGAAGTTCAAGCGAAACGAAATGTAGTCAATATAGGTGAAAAACATAGTTTCTGTAGCATTGTTATGCTATAAAAAAATGGAAAGTCACCAATTTAGCAAAAGTTAATATGCGTTATCAATATAAGAAAGTACGGAAAGTCAACATTTATTTGGAACATGTACTAAATGTGACGTCACGTCGTTGTGGTGGTGGTGCTAAAAGATGTCGTTTACGATAGATGACTAAAAGAAAAATGATAATCTTAAATTTTTGTAATGCAAATAAGTGAATGAAAATATAGTTTCGTTGGTAGCCAAAAGCTTACTGAATCTTTTGACATCCCATAGGTCAAAAACGGTAACTCGGTTTTGGAATGCATAAGGAACATACACACACACACACACACACACACACACACACACACACACACACACACACACACACACACACACATACATATATATATGATAACAACCACAGACCTTTTTTCCATACACTGTGGCTGCTTCCGGCTGAGGGTCAAATTCCACACTTCAACTGCAATAATGAAACATGATACACGGGAATGATTTGTTTCTTCTGCGTTTCTCAATCATGATCTCTTTAATCCCGGAGGAATGAGACGTAGTTAAGGCAGAAATAAATGAGATATTTTTCTGCTATTAAAAGGGGAACCTATAGCCAAATCTGACTAAAATCATATATTACAATCTTAACATAAAAAAAGAAACAGCACAATGGATAACGTAGTATTTGATATACTACCTGAAAGTATGATAGGGTAGTTATGATGTATGGAATGCTTCACCTCACAGGTCAGCTTGATCAGGGTTGACTTGGGGCGAAATAATAATGGTATCTGATTCAAAAACAAGTTCAGTACAAAGGCAAAAGAAAAATAGCAATAAGAGTTGTAAAGAAACCTCCAGATAGCTATCTGACTTGCTAGAAATGTCAACAAAGTTTCTATCCAATCACACACTACCGTCTTTAAAATCTCATATTACCAAGGTCGATATAGTCAGACTCTAAAAAAAAAAATTATCTGAAAGAAAAAAACACACACACAAGTTAATAATGACTGGAACATAATGGTCTGCTGGATCAAGACGGATCTAGGGATAACAACAAAAAAGTAGAACAACTTATTTGCTACTGAATAAAAATAAAGATATATGAGTTGTATATTCGATAAGCAAAAATAATAAAAAGATACCGAAAAGAGAAACGTATTAAAGCAGTTAAAATATGCAGTAATTTGACTCTTAGCTAGTATGGTTACATGAATACGACCTTTGCTGATGAGTTAATCCGTTCTTTATAGTTGACTGATGAACACGTTAAAACTTGAAAAGCATGCATCAGCTGCTCATCAAACAGTTCCTTATAACCTGTAGGCGCAGTCATTTCAGTACACACACACTCATACGTACATGCACTCACTCTTAATTTTCTCTCGTTTCGTTTTTGCATATATACACATACGCATAAGGTCTACTTTTATTCTATAACTTTTACTCTATAACTTTTTTCCTTCCTTGAGCGTCAACCTAATAATATTTACTATGAACATACTTTCGACTTCTGTTGTTTCTTTTGTTATTTCTATCTATCTATCTATCTATCTATCTATCTATCTATCTATCTATCTATCTATCTATCTATATGTATGTAAAATATTTCGAGTGTTGTTGTTGTTGTTGGTGATTCTCTCTTTACAAATTCCTAATCATTCATTTCCGCCAAAGAACTGTACTAGAATCAACTACGAACTGTAATATCCGCTGTAAATGTACAATAAAATATTCTTTTACTATCATTTTTTTTGTTATCAATTACATATTGTTTGATGCCGTGTTTCTCACTCTCTCTCCCCCCTCTCTCCCCCCTCTCTCTCCCCTCTCTCTCGCGTTCCTTTGTATTTTATTTAATTTTTGCTAAATTTCTCATTTACTCTCGTTGATAAAGGATTTCTTACTCTTGTTGATAAAAGATTTCTTGCAGATACAAAACATGAAATGTTGACAGATGATTTATATATAATCTATCTAATCGACTGATAATTTGTACCAGTCGATTAAATCGAATATGTACCATTTTTTCAATCTCGGATATTTGCGAACAAAAGATTTCATTTTGGGCGAGTAATGTATTATTGACTCTCATGAAAAAGGGTGCTTTTCATTATCAGTTTTCTCAAGGTCAGTGGTTGACAGAAACTGTAGAGGGACACCTTGAATTTAGTTACTGCTCTTTACATTCAGGAATCAAATCAACATGTGTTGATTTTATCTTTTATTCTTCCTAATGAGGATAAAAGTAGTGTACTAGTCAATTGCTGATGTCAGACAGAATTTTCCGAAATCACTACAAATTTTCTACAAAATTTCGAACTTTTCCGAAATCACTTTTAAATAACAAAGTTACTACATATCAAAGAGTAAAAAGCAAAAGCAATAGTTATATATAAGGTTATAACAGGTACAGCGTGCTCCTATTCAGACAACGTCATTTTGATGGAGAGGGAAGGCTAATGTGCAGCACGAACATTTGATCACCATAAACAAATCATTTGTACGCTCATTCAGCAAAACCTGAACGAGCGTACGTCGTCTTCGACGAGAGTCCATTATATATATATATATATATATATATATATATATATATATATTTTTTTATTTATGTGTTTCAGCCAAGTGGCTGCGGTCATGCATATATATATATATATATATATATATATATATATATATATATATATATATATAAATATATATATATATATATATATATATATATATATATATATATATATATATATAGAGAGAGAGAGAGAGAGAGAGAGAGGAGTCCAGTGTAATCCATGGGCAGGATAGGTGCAGCTGAAGTATACGAGAGTAGAAAGTCCTGGTAGAAAATCCGTAAAAGTTGATGAGGGGAGACAGGATCAACTGTAGCGACCTCGTGAGCGCGTAATATATATAGGGAGAATTCACAGAAAAGCAAAAGACGAAGACAGGTGGTGTAGACAACAAACAGATCTATTAGTATAACACTCGAGAAGTGAAAAAATCTTTAACGTTTCGAGCCTACGCTCTTTCACAGAAAGGAACACAGACAGAATACATTCTGTCCGGTATTCGTCATGATAGATCGCTGGCTACTACACATTCTTTATTTTCTCTCCTTGTTTCTTTCTGTGTTCCTTTTTGTGGAAGAGCGTAGGCTCGAAACGTTAAAGACTCTTTCACTTCCCGAGCGTTAAACTAATACATCTGTTCGTTGTCTACACCACCAGTCTTCGTCTTTTGTTTTTTTTTTGTGAATTCTCCCTATATATATATATATATGTATGGATCAAAACAGTTTGATTCGAATTCGTTGGTACACTTGAGTTTCAAGCGTGATGCTTATCGTCAGCCATTTTGAATTTGAATGACATAAGTTGATTGTTATTACCGTAAGGTGGGCTGCAATTGGTCGAGAAAGGTTATGCAGTGTCGTGGTTTGATGTTGAATTTAGAGTTCCACGTAGTGGGTAAAAGTTAGCTGGAAAATACCGGATGGTGAACAGGAATCATGCGGTATTTTCCAACTAACGGTTACCCATATACCAACATTAAACCACGACATTGCGTGACCTTGATCCATACATGTAACTCCCAATAAATTTGTTGAGTGCCCTTCTTTCGTTTGTCCACTAACTCGTATATATATATATATATATATATATATATATATATATATATATATATATATATATATATATATATCATCGTGGCACTTCGTCGGTTACGACGACGAGGGTTCCAGTTGATCCGATCAACGGAACAGTCTCCTCGTGAAATTAGCGTGTAAGTGGCTGAGCACTCCACAGACACGTGTAACCTTAACGTAGTTGTCGGGGAGATTCAGCGAGACAGTGTGTGAAAAGGCTGGCCCTTTGAAATACAGGTACAACAAAAACAGGAAGAAAGAGAGAGTAAGTCGTGGGGAAAGAGTACAGCAGGGTCCACCTCCGCTGCCAGAACCTCGAGAAACTTTAAGTGTGTTCGCTCAATAAACACTCCTAACGCCCGGTCTGAGAATAGAAAACGCGATCCCACAACTGCGAGTCCGCTGCCCTAACCACTAGGCCACTGTGCCTCCACACACACACACACGCACACACACACATACACACACACATACATAGACACAGATACACAGACACACAGACACACACGCACACACACACACACATATAATAATAATAATAATGATAATAATAATAATAATAATAATACTAATAATAATAATAATAATAATAATAATAATAATAATAATAATAATAATAATAATAATAATAATAATAATAATAATAATATTTCTATTTTTGAAAGTCAGTGGATGTGTTCCACCGAATATATATAAACCTTCAAACAGTCAACAGCGACGTCTGCTGGGTTCGATTACTCCCCATTGATAAAGAGCAAATACCCTGAAACTAGTTTGTGGATGTCTGAACCAGCATGAGGAAGCTGATGATCTCCCCTGTTCGAAGGCTGTAATGGACACAGGTTTGTGTGTCACATAGCTAGTTAGAGGCGATGGCCTCTTGGAGCTAATCAACGGCAGCATTCGTCCTGTTTTTCTAGACTGCCATGTTATATATATATATATATATATATATACTAATCATAGTAGTAACCAATCTACGTGGTGCTCTAAATTCAACAGTAACAGTCTACGTCTAACTGTACACACAAGATATACTACATATGTATCGCTCTGTCTGTCTACCTCTCTCTCTCTCTCTACCTCTCTCTCTCTCTCTACCTCTCTCTCTCTCTCTACCTCTCTCTCTCTCTCTACCTCTCTCTCTCTCTCTCTCTGCACACACATTATATGTGTGTGTGTCTAGATAGATAGATAGATAGAGGGAGAAAGAGAGAGAGAGAGAGAGAGTTTGTATATTGTGTGTACAGTTAGATATACAATTGTTACTGTTTGAATTATCACGAAAATTATCATCATCGATGGTACTTCCAGTATAATAGTGGTTTGGTTACTAATATAATTAGTAATATTGCTGGTTATGTACAGAAAAGAAGGTAGGAGAAATTATGATAAACACAAGTTTATATGATTTGTTCTCTACGTATGTTGCACCGCTGTGGTTGTTTAGAAACTCTGTATTAAGTGTTCCAAGAGCAGTTGGATGCTTAACCACAATAGATCCTCATATGGGAATACTTTATGACAAGAAGTTAGAGATCAAATGTCTGAAGTTGGACAGTTGGTGAAACGTTTTATAAGTGTTTTAAGGGAAATTGATAAGCCAATAGCATAGAGTAATAGAGAAAAAGGTAGAGAGAGAGAGAGAGAGAGAGAGAGAGAGAGAGAGAGAGAGAGAGAGAGAGAGAGGGAGAGAGAGAGAGAGAGAATGTATTGTATACGAATGTAGGTTGTATTAAAAGCCTACTAAAGAATTATAGTTATACTTATATGTATATACATATATGTAAAGTATATGTAAGCATAAATTCGGACAAAAACGAAATCACGTTCTTCGATTTTAGGACATAATTTCAAATTTTGGCACATGAGCAGCAATTTTATTGGGTTGAGGTTAGTCAGTTACATCGATCCCAATACTTATTTTACTGACCCCGAAAGGACGAAAGGCAAACTAGACCTCAGCGGAATTTGAACTTAATACGTAAAGGGCCAGAAGTAATGCCTCTGACGCGCTAAAAATTCTGTCAGCTATTATTATATCCTTATTCTAGCATATAATAATAACAAGAGCACTCAGAGAGCATAAACCTCCGCCAAGGTAACACCAACGTCTTCTCAACTATTAGCCGGAGATGATTTTTGAAATGAGAATATCTGAAATAAACTCGACTGCTCTCACAAACGAGAATACTAAATTGAACCCGACTGCTCTTAAGAATTAAGTAAAAAAACAGAAAAATAATCCAGAATCCTTGTCCGGTACCGGTCGATCCCAAAGTCTACTCAGTGCGTGCTATTGGTGATTTGCTGTTTGTTTGAAATGTTTGTGCTGCTTTGCAGCGGTTTTTGACGGTAGTGCTTTTTCTCCGCGTTAAGGAGAATTAGCTAGGCTAAATGGCCAAAAATATGTTTTTCCCCGACCAGAGTGGGTTAGATTTGTCAACCTCGGAGGATGAGCTTGCAAAGGCGGTCTGCAAAATGGATAAAGTACTAGAGGAGAAAAAGAGCTTTGCGAAAATAACAGAAGTTAAAACATGTGAAATAGACCAAACGAAAAAAAGCGTTGAGAACAGTAACGAAAGATGTAATATTCCTTTCACGAGGCAATACATTTGGAACAATAGTAGCACAATTCAAGTCTGAAGAGGTAGCAAGGAGGATGGCCATAAAAACGGTGAAGACGGATAAAGTAGTCCTTCTACCCATGTATCCTGGAAAAAGGACATCCAGGGTCAGGGTAAAGCTTCCTTCAAGGCAGAGCTAGAAATGCAATTTCAAGTAGGTAAGAGGTTTTAAACAGGAGCGATATATTCAAAATTGGTAAAACTAAAGATTGTCAAGGATAAATTAAATTTATTATTGTTACTGAATATGCTAGTGTTATTTAATTTCTGAACGGTTTTGCTGCCGTTTGTTTATGTAGTTTGATTTCTTTATCCATCAGTTTCTACTAAGATAGAGACGCGAGTAAAATCAATAATAGAGAAACTAAAATAAAACTTTGGAAACAGCAACGCCGCCATGATTTACGTGGAGACCATGAGCGTGCTTTAAAGGAAGGTAATCAGAGATCGCAATACTTCATGTAAAGTAAAGTAAATATAACAAATAATCCAGAATCCTTGTCCGGTACCGGATCGATCCCCGAATCTAATCAGTTCGTGCTAGTCACGAGGCCAAACATCCCTGAAAGTTTCATTCGAATCCATCCAGCGGTTTTTGAGATATTTTGTCCATGGACAAACAAACAAACACGACTGAAAACAATACTCCCGCTTTCGCTAAGGCGGTGGTAATAATCATGATTTCTTTCCATGACACAAAGCTACACAACTTACTGTTGTTGCTTATATCGATCTCAGTACTTCACTGATATTCATGATATCGATCTCGGAGAAATGTAATGTTAAGTCGCTTTCAGCAAGATTTGAACTGAAAATGTCAAGGATAATTAAATACTAGACGGTATTATATCCAACACCAGACCGGTTTTGTCACACCAAATGATATATTTATGTTTACGGCAAGCCTCTGGTACACCACTACTTTCCATTCATTACTTTTTGCTTATTAAATATTCTTCTACCGAAGAAACTTTAAAACTTTAAAGTCCATGTCACTATATCTCCGTTTCTTATTGTATCGATCCTGGCGAGGTGATATGAACTCAAAACACTAATGAGCGAAGTTAATGTTATTTTGAGTTTAATGCTTTGAAAACAAAATATATCTAAAAATAAACTTTATTGTGCAGTGCACCATTCAACCTCTTCTATGGGATACTGTCTGAAATTTGATATTTAGTAATTTTATCAATTCCTTTTCACTAAAGTTTTACCAATCGACCTTTCAGCAAAATGCTACTTGTATAACATCAAAGGACGAATGCTTTTTTTTTTACATCATGATGGATTCTATTTCTGTCTATTTACAGTTTCTTCATATAACACGCAAACAGATTGTTAACTGAATCTTATTGTGTAAATTAATTTTTGTTATTTCGTCAAAGGAAGAGAGAAGTAACTGTTTGAGATTGGAAACAACATATGATTGATGTTCGTAGGAAAAATTGAGAGTGATTTTCTTTGAGTTGTAGTTCACATGAAGAAAGTGAAGTTTGGAATATTTAGTGCTGGGTTCGAGGGAGATGACTTTCAGAAGTAATTGTAGCAGCATAGAAGAAATAAAGTTAGAAAAATGTAGATGATGTGCAGGGGATCTGGACAAAAGCCTCATGGTTATATTTTTCGTTTATTTTTCTTTTTACTTGTTGCAGTCATTTGACTGTGGCCATGCTGGGGCACCACCTTGAGGAATTTTTAGTCGAATGTATCGAGTCCAGAATTGTTTTAAATGATTTTCAACCAACGCACTAGAAGGTCTCTCCATATGCTAAAAATAACATTCTCAATATATAAATTACATTTTTTTTTGTAAATCACATTTGTGCTTTGAAGAAGATCAGCAGCAGCTTAGTATTTTTTTAACTATAACGAGGAATCGCAATTATTTCTAACAAAGACACAAGGCCAGAACTTTGGAAGACAGGTTTGGTCGATTACATCGATCCTAATATTTAGCTAATATTTACTGTTATCGGTCCCGAAAGGTTGAAAGGCAAACGTTACTTCGGCTGGATTTAAACTCAGAACTTAAAGAGCCGTCGCTCTAAAGATTCTACAAAATAATCTGATCTTGAAGAGGAATCATAACAACTGAAATAAAGTTTTGTGAATATGGTATGTAAGAACATCATACAAAACCACAAGAGATTCATTGTATAAAATAAATTTAGTTGTCGAT
Organism: Octopus bimaculoides; assembly: GCF_046866305.1. Taxonomy (NCBI): domain Eukaryota; kingdom Metazoa; phylum Mollusca; class Cephalopoda; order Octopoda; family Octopodidae; genus Octopus; species Octopus bimaculoides. Next base: position 88,899,254 of record NC_142929.1, read on the forward strand.
GGAGCACTTATCTTCTATTGTTACTAAAATGAAGACATTTCAATAAACTTCTGACTGCTGCTTACCAATAATTGTGTTAACAGCTCATCTCATAGATAAAGAGTCGACCTCTACGCTAACTAGTCACAGAATCTAATTCTTTTATTGAATGTATTGAATGTGTTCAAGATACCAAATTTCATTTATTAGAGATCAGATCAGCTGTGAAATGAAGGAGAACGAACATGTAATGGTGCAGTGAATTGGTTGAATATAAACGATTAGATTGGTGGATGTCGGTAAGAATGATTGAATAAATGAATAAATTAGGAGATGAAGTTCTCCAGTACTCTGTTCCAGTCGCTAGAGTGCTGGACAACCATCTAGCAAGTTCATGTTTGAAGCTTGGCATCACATTTAATAATCAATTGGCCGAGTCTACCTGATTGTATATGAATAACGCAAGGTAGGAGCGATTCTTTGCTTAAGCATCAATGGCAACACAACAGAAATAACGTAAAAAAGAGTTTGTCAGTTTGCAGTGACGTGTTTAACTCTTTCAGTGAGTATTGTTGGAAGAGGGACTGTGTTCGTTAAATTGATTTGTTTGTGATAAACTACATGAAGGCGGAGTGTTCAGTGGTTGGCTATGATTCAGCAAGGTAGAGAAGTCACTTGAACAGGATGCTACCGTAGATTTTTTTTTACAGTTCGTTATATTTAAAACTGTATTTAATTTTTACGGAATGATAATGATAAAAGCACCATTTATCATCACTACAGTCAGTCCCTCGATTGTTCAGGATCTTGTAACCTACGCTTACCTCTTTGCAGTGCTATATCATTTATAGGCCATTGGAATGCAAATTTGCTATGAGCAATGCAAATAAGGTCAGAATGTTTTCTCTTAACAATAAATTTTTAAATGCTTCATGGAATACTTCAGCAGAAAGTTTAGTTTTGTTATGAAGAAACATAAAAATAACTAACACAATACTTTCGTTTGAAATAATTTCACTTTCGATTACGTCATTAATACCATTAAAAAAAGCACGAAGCTCTTTAAAAGTCAAGATTCATCTACTTGTAAAACAAATGAACACTGATATAAAAAGAACAGTTCATTAAATCAACATGCTTCCATACTTTTTATTATTCAGAACATTTACATAAGCGCATCCACTATTTGAATAAAACAGCGTACAAAAGATAGTTGCATAAATTATTTTAGTTTATTAAATGAAAATTGCTCATGCTTATTAAAGACCGAATAAACAGAAAGAGTGAGAACTCCTTATCACAAAACTAACCAAAAGAGTCCTGTATCGCACCTGAGGTTGTTCTGTTCGATAGTTAAATATCCCAACTTTTATAACATTCGGTTAAATTTGACAGTTCGCATAAAAGCAAAACATAATACCCCATCTAAAAATAGAAGTATTTAAAAAAAAATCAAACAATATCAACTAGATTATGGTTGGGAGATAACAGTTTATTCAAAGTAACCGGGACCTGGCTATATGCGTCCCTCACTGTGTCCTTCAGAATATCTTTAAATAACTCCTTGATTTGTCCACCAGCTCGTTCTTGATGTTGCAAGTGAAGCAGTTGGTGTCTTTCTCAACCTCACTTTAGACATAATAATCCTTGGAATTACAATCGGGGGAATTAATAGACCAGAAATTGAGGCTAGTGAAGTCGAAGAAATTCTACGACAACCACTTCTGTCTTTTTTTTGAGTTATGGCAAAGAACCTAATCCTGCTGCCACACATATGGCTTTCCAGCAACAACTCTCCCTAACCAACTTCAGTCCCTTGCAGTTTCATATAGCCGTCTGAATTGAGTCTAAAGTTCTATTTAAAGATATGGATAAAAATACCAGCGTGCGAACGCAATCAGCATACTTGCTGTATCCCTTTCTAGTGACAACGGCTTCGTAGTCTCCGTTGCAGCTACCCTTGTCATGTCTTATAGCCTTTATAGTGTTCACATAGCATTGAGCAGCAGTTAAAGATGCCGATATTTTAATTCCCGGTGCAAATGATCGCGATACAGGTAGCTCTTTTACAATATTCACTTGACTGCCAGTGTAGTAGAGCTATATATTACATAATATGTGAGTCGATCTGCACAGCAGACGAATATATCGATGAGGCGTCTAGCCTCGTTTTGATAAAGTAGCCTCGTTCTGAGATAATAGCCTCGTTCTGAGATACTAGCCTCGACTGAGCTACCCTATGGAAACGCTACCAGTTCCTGCCAGGCTTTGGTCAAAAACATGTCTTCTCTGCATCTCAATGCGCAATCTCCCACGTGCGACTCACATGTCTATTCACCTCGACACAAGATATATTCGTAAACGAAGATATTTTATCACACACACATTCTCAAAATGACTGTTCTCATGACACACATGCATACATACTGTAATACAAATATTATATGTTACTTCTTTCAGTGCAAAAGCAAAAATCAAAACCTTCTTTGTATGTAAACATATGTTTTTGTATCATACTACATGCTTCCACCACAAAAGGTGAACACAGAATAAACAATATATTTATATACAAAAACATTTAGTATAAATCACCATAAGACATTTTTGTATATAAATATATTGTTTATTCTGTGTTCACCTTTTGTGGTGGAAGCATGTAGTATGATACAAAAACATATTTTTACGTATGTATATATATATATATATATATATATATATATATATATATATATATAGTGGTTCGTCCGACGCCTTGTTCAAAGAAAAATGTGTGTTACTAAGGAAACACACACCCAAGTCGTTTACAAATACACTGCACTTACACCAACACATTTTCTTATACGAACAATTTGTTACTAGGATGTTGACACCCAGAAAATAATTCACTTTTGTTATTGCAGCCGAGTCGGGCTAAAAAAAAATGTTTTTTTTTTTGGGGTGGGGGGGGGGGGGGGGAATAGCCAAATGTTTTTAATTTTGCTCTTGCAAATGTGAATTGATACACCATGCAGCTCATCACCATTTTGTCTTTCTTCACAAATTTGACGCCATTTCTCAAGCTACACGTGCACGCTGATTTTGAATACCCCACCTGGACACAATACAGCTGCCTGAGCTATCTGTTACATCTAACAGCACGGTCGCACGCCATTTTACAGACTTTTCCCCAGTAATTGACATCTTTCTGTTACACATCTCACCATGAATAACAGTTCCTAACCTTGTTTTACAGGTGATGTGAAAGCGTGGTTCGCACAGATCGAATCGACGTTTGCCGCGAACAATACTACCTCCGAAGTCCAACAGCTCCATATACTACTTGGTGCAATACTACCGTCCCTGACAGCCACCGTGAGAGACCTGATAACAGGACCCCCACATGATGCCAAGTATAGGAGCATTAAGCAGGAGATTCATCGACGCACGTTCTTGTCGGAAGAAGGAAAATTTCAAAACCTCGTCAATGACGAGCACTCGGGCGACCGTAAACCCTCACAACTTCTGAGCCGCATGAAGGAATTGGCCCAAAATGAACCTACTGATAGTACTTTATTGAAACAACTATTTTTTCCCGGTTGCCCTCCAACGTCCAAGCCATCCTAGCCTGTATGGTGGAAGCGACTCCCGTCGAGCAAATAACCTCCACCGCCGACAGAATCATAGAGTATACCGGCAACATCACCAGGCCGACCCCAGTACCACCGGATACCTCTGCACACCCACCAGTAGCGTCAGTTACCACTGATAAGGATCTTGCCTCGGCTGCTATCCTAAAGGCGATAGCTGAATTAACAAGAGACATGCAGCTTCTTCTCACTTCTAGGTCACGTTCACCCAGACAGCGTTCTTTCGATCACTCCTTCTCGCCTCACCGTCACTCGTCCTCTGCTCATTCATCCATATACTGGTACCATGCCAAGTCTGGAGTTTCAGCAGGTAAATGTATTCAATCCTGTACTTTTTCTCGACAGGAAAACGACCAACCAGAGAATTGAGCACGGCACATTCTCTGCAGCAGCCAGTGGCCTACCTTGCATTTTTCATAACAGACCGGATACCCCACGCCCGCTACCTCGTAGATACAGGTACTGCCTGCAGTATCTGGCCGTTAAATTTCCTCGCAGATAAACCGCTGTTATCACCAGTGGCTCTACAGGCGGTGAACCATTCACCGATTCCAACTTTCGGCCAGATATCTCGTTCGTTGGATTTAGATCTGCGACGTGACTTCAAGTAGATTTTTAGTCACAAATCTCCCTTACCCAATATTAGGTGTAGACGTTTTGCATTACTTCCACCTGCTTGTGGACATGCGCACTCGACGCTTATGGGACGCGACCACAGAACTTTCTATCCCAGAACTTTCTATCCCGGCCCACTGGTGACTACAGGAGATTAAACTCCATCACAGTGCCAGACAGGTACCCAATACCCCACAATCAGGATTTTGTGCCATCCCTCCACAACTTCAGAGCATTCACCGAACTGGACTTGGTTAAGGCATACCATCAGATTCCTGTGAATCGAGATGATATTCCAAAGACTGCCGTAACCACTCCTTCTGGCACCCTCGAATTCCTAACTATGCCATTTGGTTTACGGAATTCAGCCAGTACATTTCAAAGGTTCATAGACGAAGTTGTACGAGACTTACACTTCATCTATGTGTACATCGATATTTTGATGGCTAGCGCCTCACACGAGGAACATCTTCATTATGTACGTCAGCTGTTCGAGCGGTTCAAGACTTACCAAGTGCGGCCCTACCAAATGTGTTTCCGGCGCATCTTCTTTGACCTTCCTAGGTCACGTCATCAGCCCCGAAAGCATATCGCCACTGCCTGACAAAGTGAAGGCATTGCAGGAGTTACCTCTATCTACCTCGTTACGTCGGCTCCGACATTTCTTGGGACAATTCAACTTCTATCGGTGCTTTGTTCTTCATTCAGCTGAAACCCTATATCCGCTAAACGCTTTCCTTCAGTAAAAGAGGAATGAACCGATAGTGTTGAACCCCACCCATCTTGACTCCTTCAACACAGCAAAGCAGCAACTCGCTCAGGCATCGCTTCTTGCCCATTCTGTCGCGGACGCTCAGCTATTCCTTGTAGTGGATGCATTCAACACTGCCATAGGCAGGGTGTTACAACAATTTCACCAGCAACGACTCCAGCCTCTTGCCTTTTTCTCTCGGCAGCTTCAGCCAGCTGAAACTCGCTACAGCACTTTCGGACGGGAGCTGTCAGCTATGTATTTAGCAGTCAAACATTTCCGGCACACACTCGAGAGACGCTAATTCGCGATTTTTACGGACCACCGTCCATTCACTTTTGCCCTGCGCTCAAAGCCTGACAAATACTCTTCGCAGGAAACCAGGTACTTAGATTTCATTTCCCAATTTACCGCCCACATCCGCCATATCTCTGGTGTAGATAACACCGCAGCAGACGCCTTATTGCGCCTACCACTATTCGCTGTCGTCACCCACAGACATCGACCTGCATCTCCTGGCTAAAGATCAACCTCGCTTAGAGACAATTGATATATCCTCATCCGCCTTTGCCACATGCAATTTCAAGTACTTACCAGTACCCACAGCTGACACACAGATTTTGTGCGATACTTCCACGAATTCCCCTTGTCCTTTTGTTCCGGAGACCCACAGTTCCGGAGACACTGCATAACTTGTCACACCCTGGCGTCACCGCCACAGTGAAACTAATTTTGGCTAGATTCTTTTGGCCAAATATGAGACGAGACATCACTGCTTGGTTACGCTCCTGCCTTTTCTGTCAGAAGTCAAAGGTGCATAGGCACATACGTGCGTTTCAACCATGTACATATCGACCTTGTCAGACCTTGGCCAGTCAGCCAGGGATATACCTACCTGCTCACCTGCATTGATCGTTTCACAAGTTGGCCGGAAGCTATTCCTTTAATATTTAGTAGATATCACTGCAGAATCTGTTTCCAAAGCTTTTCTCACAGAATGGATATCACGATACGGAGTCATACAACCATCCCTACCGACCGTGGAAAACAGTTTGAATCGCAACTCTTCCACGAGCTCACGAAGACCATAGGTGCACGTCGGATTCGAACTACAAGTTATCATCCACAATCCAACGATTCTACCGTGGAACGATTCTACCGTCAAATGAAAGCTGCTTTGCGTGCTTACCCAGATCGGCAGCGTTGGAGTGAATATCTTCCAATTGTCCTTCTTGGCTGTCGAGCGTCGATAAAGGTTATTCCCCAGTAGAACTTGTTTATGGCACACCTCTTTCGTTGCCAGGCCAAATGTTGGCCCCAGTGGATCTGTCCACACAAGACCCAACTATGTACATACACAGACTTCGCAAATACATGCAAGAACTGCCAGCCATGTCAATACGACACCAAACCATTAAATCATCAGTCCCAAAAGACATTGATTCTTGGACCCATGTGTTTCTATGAAACGACGCTGTGAAAACCCCTCTGAAACCGCCATACACAGGACCCTATCGCGTCCTGTCACACATAGACAAACTGTGCACCATAGACATTAATGGTAAAAAGGAAACTATCTCAATAGACAGGCTTACGCAGGTATACACAGTCAGTGATACAATACCACCTCACACGCCTCCCGCATTCACAGTGCAACATAAAACAAATGTTGCTCCACTGCAACCACCACCAACATCATCACACACACCGACTCCTCCTGCAACTATATACATCACTACAACTCGTAGTGGTCGCCGGGTACATTGACCCACCGAACTTACCAAAGACTTTTCAATACACATCACCAACGACGCAGTTTTGTTCTTCACAGTATTCCTTCGAACTTTACCTAATCGACTTGAACACATTGCTTATTTCTTTGTGTTCATATTCTGCTTACCTTTAACATGCTTTGCCTTTTCATTTCAGTTTCTCATTTTTTGTTGTATCGCATCCTTCTGTTTGTATTCCAAGTTCTTACCTGCTTTTTGCACTGCATATTTACATATGCCATCTCTATGTTTTTTTCGACTTTTTCAAGTCTAGTAGGAGGCTATGTAGCAGAGCTACATATCACATAATAATATGTGAGTCGGCCTTCACAGCAGACGAATATATCGATGAGGCATCTAGCATCGCTTTGATACACTAGCCTCGCTTTGATACAGTAGTCTCGTTCTGAGACACTAGCTTCGATCTGAGCTACACTGTAGAAACGCTACTAGTTCCTGCCAAGTTTCGGTCAAAGACACATGTTTTTGTATCATACTATATATGCTTCCACCACAAAAGGTGAACACAGAATAAACAGCATATTTATACACAAAAATGTCTTATGGTGATTCATACTAACAGTTTTTTTTTCCATTTAATAATACGCACTTGAACAGCCAACTACAGCCGCTATACCAGTACTCCATGTCAGCTAAGTTTTCTTAAGTACAACTTTAATCCTTATGCTCCCCAACACTGTTGATTGTTAATTGATATATCAAGCTGTACCTGAAAAAAAAAAAAAAAAAAGAAAGGAGATATTAAAAAAAGTCGTCAAATTTATCCCGAACACCCAGTATTTGGTGGGAAAAATTCACAAAACTTCGAACTCTATCGCTAAGTAGGACTGCATTCGAAACCGCATGGCTATGGAACAAACTTCTTAACAACCAAGCCATGTCTATGACTACAGCCGTCCCTATCTCTGTGTTATGATGAACAAATATTTTTTTTTACTACTAGAAATTTCACAAAGATAGCTAATAATAAATGTTTCTATTGAACCCATACATAAAACAATATAACAAACAAAAAAAAACTGGACTTTGACAAGTAGGTATCCGTCAAATGCGCTTTCATTTTCACCACTAGTAAATAGGAATGAATGTGAGATATACACATCTATCTATCTATCTGGCTAGCTAGCTAGCTAATGTATGTGTATATGTGTTAGTATGAGCGCGCGCGCTGTACGAGAGAGAGAGAGAGAGAGAGAGAGAGAGAGAGAGAGAGAGAGAGAGAGAGAGAGAGAGAGAGAGAGAGAGAGAGAGAGAGAGAGAGAGAGAGAGAGAGAGAGAGAGAGAGAGAGAGAGAGAGAGAGAGAGAGAGAGAGAGAGAGAGTCTCTGAGTGCATATATGTTCATATACATATATTCATGTTTACATACATACGCGTAAAAATATGAAAGAGAGAGAGGAAGAGGAGAAACGAATGTATGTAACAGTATATATATTTATAAAACATTTCATCTTGAAAGAATCGCTTTCTTTCTTGACAGATTAAGTCTCTTTATATGCTAAAAATATTCCAGTCAGGGACAGGAACGCCTGGACTGTTCGTGGCAGATCTATTCTGCGCAACATTCAGGTATAATAATATAGATTTCAATGATTTATACAAACATGCATTTGAATACAATGCAATTATACAATTGTATTAAAACAGTTGTGGAAACACAAGGCTGCAATGTTCGAATGTTGGTCTTTGTTTATTTGTTTGTTTGATTGTGTGTGTGAGTGTGTGTGTGTGAGTGCATATCAGCAGAGCAGGTCTCAATGTTGAATAAATGAAAAACAGTGAAGTTGGCGTGAATATATGAAATATAGGGGACATTTAAAACTAGACAGAAATAATTATGCTGTGAGGAAAAAAAAAAACGAAGGAAAAAACACAAAACAAAAACAAAAAAAAACAAAACAAGCCAAAAACAGGCGTGGCTGTGAGGTAAGAAGCTTTGTTCCCTATCACAAAGTTCCTCGCACATGGAAGAAGCGGTAATCGTAATGACATCGTTGGCAGCGAAAAGAAAGATCCAATGAGAATCGATTTCATCAAGAATAATGGGATCTTGTTCAAAACGGGGGCACCAGTTTTCATTTATGTTTTATGTAGTGTTTTTGGTACCGAAAGACTTTCAAACTTCGTGTACTTATCTATTTTGTGTTATAGAACAGAAAAAAATTTTTGTATTCGAATTTATTTCATGTAAAAAATTGTCATATTTCGATAATTTCAACCAATCACTGACAAGTATTCAGCTGTTTATACTTACTCCTTTGGCAGTTTAAGCTGTGTAAAGCGTATTTAATCTCCATTACTTCTGACATTTTGCAGAGAGGCAACACACGTGTTCGTTTTCCCTAACCCTAACCCTAACCCTAACCCTAACCCTAATTGACTTGCTCCTTCCCTCAAAAACCAGGCCTTGTGCCTATAATAGAAAGGTTTATTAGCTACTGCCAATATGCTTCAGCCATTTTTTGACAAGGAAATAATAATTTTATCACCGCCAGAATCGTTTGAGAATCGTTTGTTTACGTAGTCAGCACTTAATGTTTTCGGCTGAATGGACGTCAGTCATTGGTTGAAATTACAGAAATACGACAACTTTAACATGAAATAACTTGCGATGTACGTTGTTTTGTTAAGAAGACTAAGAGAAAAAGATGTTTTATATGACACATTCTACCAGTGTCCCAAGTTTCAAAGTGTTTCGTTAAGAAAATACTGGTGCCCCCGTTTTGAACAAGATCCGAATAATGTGAGTAAGGCTCACTATATATGAGGATTTCTATGTAGCACAACAGAAAGTCAACAGAGTGAGAAAAGAGGCGGAAGAGTGTTGAATGGTGGTTGTGGTTGAGGGAAGATATGACAGGTGTGACCAAGTGTAGGGTGTGGAGACGCAACGGTCGAGTAGGGTGTCGCAGAGGTCGGGTGGGATGGTGCAGAGACAGAAGAGGAGCGTAGAATGTTACTAAGGGGTTAAGGAATGATGATGGAGTGAAGTCTGCGGTTTTTGGCGTTTATCAGAAAACCGAAGAGTAGATGGTTGAGGTGTAGAATGAAGGAGAGAATGGACTGGGCAAGTGGTGAGGTGCAAAGGATGTTGAAGAGAAGATGGGCTTAGTTTAGGCCATAAGTTCTCAAAATGGACGCCACCGCCTCCCGGTGGGCATTGAGAGGATCCAGGAGTGTGGGGTGGGGCGGTGGAGAAAAAGGAAGCGTTGGGAGGAAGGTAGTGAATTGGGGGACGCTATAAATTTATTATATTATAGTATTGTATACAAATTATATAATATATCAAATATTAAATGATTCATAGTATATATTAATTAGTAAAATACGAAATATTTATTTATACATAAAAATAGAGGTGGGGGCGCTGAGGGTATTATGTGGCTATTAAAGGGGTCCAAAAGGTGGTAGGTCAGGGACAAAAGACAGAATGATTGGAGACGGGAAGAATGGATTAGGTTACTGTCAGTGATGAGGAAAGAATACGGGATTACATGGAAATTTAAGCGGGTGAAGACAAAAACCCCAAAAAGAAAATGTGACTGGAATTACATCTTTTTAAATGAGAGGTTGGAGATAAATACATTTATATATATATATATATATATATATATATATATATATATATATATATATATATATATATATATATATATACATACATACATACATACATACATACATACATACATATATATATATATATATATATACACATACATACATACATACATACATATATACATATATACATATATATATATATATATATATATATATATATATATATATATATATATATATATATATATATATATATATATATATATATATCCATATATAATATATGCTTTGTGCGGGATGGGGGTGCTAGACGCCCTGTTCGAAAATGTAAGGACGCAGATATTGTACCGTATAACCAGCTGCAAACGATGTTTCCTTGGGCTAAATAGCAGTAACAATCCTCCCTTCCAAGACAGCCACATTAAGTTGGCAAATAGTCTTTACTTTAAAGAACTGTTATGGAATGTCTGTGAGAGATTTAGAAATAATAATGTTTATATATATATACAACGGCGGACTGGATCTAAAAATATTGGTTGCCTGGAGACTAAGGGGGCCAACCCTCAACGATAGTAGTGAGGGGCACCCGCAACTACAATGCTATCAGTTAATTTTTTCCTTTGTTAAAAGTATTCTTTTCGACTGTCAACAAACACAGCCAAGCTGAAATAATTAATGCATTCTTCCAGGAGTGAATAAAAAATTCTCAAACTTGAGGGGATGGGGCCCTTAGATACTAACATGGTCCCCCATATATAGATTCTAATGGCACAGGGGCCCACTTGCCATCGAGCAAGCTGGCAACCTGGCCTTTCCGCCACTGTATACACACACACACACACACACACACACACACACACACACACATATATATATATATATATATATATATATATATATCTCCCTTCGGCCAGCATACTATCTCTCTCCGCTCAAATTCGTCACATCACAGCGTCCAGTATCTCATCGCGTTCGGCTTAACGGCCCTTAACGTTGTTTTCACTGTTTAATTTTTCCTGTCTTGGTTTTTGTTTGTTACTTTGGAATCCTCCGCTTAGTAGGTTAATCCACTTCACGGGAAGAGCTATTCTAAGAGCTTGGTCTGCCTCATCTTCGAAACGCCTAGTTTAGAATAGAGGTAGCTGATGAAAGAAAAGTTCCATAAGTGGCTTGTCTGTTTTCCTATGTGTTCATTCTGTTGTCCGTAAAAAAGTTCGTATTTTGTGCCCCTTGTTTATGTTCCTGTTCCTTTTTTGTCCACGTTTTTTGACGTCCTGTACCCGGATATGCATCTATATATACATGTAGATGTAGGTATGTACATATATGTATGTATACATGCATATGCTCATATATCATTTGTATTATATATATATATATATATATATATATATATATATATATATATATATATATATATATATATATGAATCATTGACGATTTTCTTCCGTCTTCCTTTCTATTGGACTTTCCTCTGTTTCTGAAGAAACGTTAAACCATATTTCTTTCCTTCCCTGAGTATCTGCTAATACTTTACATGTACCACGTACTCGCGTTGTTCTTTTATTTGTGTTTGTTCTTTTTTACTATGTGTGTATACGTATATATATATATATATATTTATATATATATATGTATATATATATATATATATATGCATACATACATACATACATTATATATAAATATATATACATATACATATATATATGTATATTTATATGTGTGAATATATATGTGTGTGTATATATATGTGTATATATCTGTATATATATATATATATATATATATATATATATATATATATATATATATATATATATATATATATATATATATATATATATATATATATATATATATATATATATATATATATAATGGAAAGGCCTCTAGTATGGATGGACTAGGTGCAGGGATATATAAATATGGTGGTGATCATCTTTGTGCAATGTTGATGGATGTGATTCAGAGAGTTTGGCAAAATGAAGAGGTTCCTCCGGATTGGCGTGATGCAACTATGGAGATACTATATAAACCTAAAGGTGGAAAGGATGTCTGCGATAATCATCACGGCATCTGTCTGTTAGCTGTTGCTGGAAAAGTTCTCTGTAGAGTAATATTGCTTCTGCACATTGCTGATGAGGTTCTACCAGAATCGCAATGTGGGTTTAGGGATAGTAGGAGTACTATCGATCTGATATTTTCAGCTAGACAGATGAAAGAGAAGTACCTCGAACAGGATATGGACTTATATCAGGTTTTTATTGACCTAACAAAAGGGTTTGATTTTATCAATAGAATTGCACTTTGGAAAATCCTAAAAAAGCTAGGATGCCCTGAAAAATTTGTGAGAATGCTTACACAACCTCATGACAAGATGGAAGTGAGAGTTAATGTTGGAGGTACCTTATCAGATCCAATTTCTGCAGAAAATGGTGAAAAATAATGTGATATTCCTGCTCCTACACTGTTTGCTATATATTTCGCAATAGTCTTTCAAATAGCTTTTAAAGATTGCCATGAATGGGTCTATATAAGATATAGGACAACAGGAAAACTGTTCAGTCTCAAAAGACTCTGTGCCAAAACGAAAGTTCTGCGTTCTCACCTTGTTGAGTTTCTGTATGCAAATGATTGTGACCTGTTGGCACATTCTCAGAAAGATATGCAGCACATGGTGAATGCGATGTTTGCAGCATGTGCAGCATTGGGTCTAACAATCAATCTAAAAGAAACTGTTATAATGTACCAGCCCACTCCATCCAAGATGTATCTGAAACCTTTTATAACTGAAATTACATACTTGAAGTCAGTGTTGGTAGAAATGAAATCAGCTTGCAAATACACGTTTACTTTACTAAATTTATACTGGAGCTAAGCCCGAACAGCTCGAGTGCCGGAGTCGCCACTGATATATATATATATATATATATGTATGTATATATATATGTATTTATGAATTAAGGCTACCATTGGTTTCATATTTAAGAAAAGTAGGAAAATATCCTGGTGTTATATTAATTTTTAAATCCGAACACATGGAAAAAGGTTTTTGCCCCCATTTTGGAAAACAGTCTCGTTTAGTTCGCGGAGCTTCTCGTAAATTCACGTAGATAAAACACTGTATCAAGGGACATTATTCTTGGGTCGCATCTTTTGGATGTTTGTTTCCTTTGGATATGCATTTCGGGTAAATTTTTGAGTGGTCAACTTGTTTACATTATTTTGTTTTTGTTTTGGGCATAGTGTGCTTATATTTGTGTGCCGAGGAGTTCGTCATTGGAGCATACTTCTTCTTTGTGTGGAGTTTGTGTGCTATATGTGTTCACATTTAGGAAAGGGGTTATCCTGGTGGGGTTACCGTTGCAGGTAAAGGAGTTTCCATGTGATCGGCTTGAAACATTGTTACAACACTAGGATATATTCCCACTTTTTAAAACCAATTGTAGCCTTAATTCACAAATAAAGAAATTATATCCACCAAAGCGGTATTGAGCACTCATTTTCATCCTTCTCCACACAAGAAAGAATCAACAAGGAGAATCTTTTCATAGAGAAATTCCAACCATTTCTTAACACACACACCCATCAGTGACCTTATTTCTCTATGAACAGACACAAACTTCCTGTTTTGAAAAAAAGAGTTCATAACTCTAATTAAAAACACTTGTCTCCCCTTACACACACTTCCTGTTTTGACACCACATTTCCTGCTTAACACAAACTTTTAACCCTTTTTTAAAACCTAACAAAACTCTCAACTCTCATGCATCCTTATTTTTCCTACCAATTTATACATGAACTACTATTGAACTACAAAAGCTCAAAGACAATATAATGTATGGGTATATTTATTTTTTTTATATATTATTGTTTTATATATTATTTTCTTCATTTTGTACTTTTTTGTACTTCTTTGTAAAAAAACATTTTCATTCTCCTTCTTGATAATTTGCTTCATCGCAATGAAAACCGGTTAGAAAAAATCTTCATTAAATTATGCTCCCAGTTCAGCATTCTGGCTTTTTTACATTTTCCTATATATATATATATATAATTTTTTTTTCGTAATGAGATAAAACCAAGGCTGTATAGATTTTAGAACATTTATAAATAGAAGGTCTTACAGCTGTTTCCAGGATATTTATTATATCCCTTCATCGGAGACGGTGTGGGAAGATGGTTAAACAATAGTTAATTTAGATAAGATACGAAATAGAAAGTGAAGTGGAGGTATGAAACTAGATGTGAGACATGCAGAGATATTGTATTTGTAGATCCATTATTTATGCAGAATGGTATACATATAAGATTCCAATACCTTGTGAGTAAAATCCAATAGTATTTAAAGTTGGTTATTCCAAGTATAGAGTTTATACACCGTGCTATTGAATCAAGGATTTTGTTTAAAGTGACCTAAAAATAGGTCAAATCGAAAACAGGAAGAGTGGAATAAAGAAAGAGAAAAAATAAGAGAAAAGAAAGAGAAGAATAAAAGAAGTAAAATAATAAAATGATAAGAAAGAAGAAAAAAAAACAAGAAGAGAGGAATAAAGAAAAGAAGGAAAAAAGAAAGAAACAAGGATAGAGATAATAAGGGAAGGTGTACCGGTTAGTGGTCAGTCAAGATAATTTGAAAGTAGGAATGGGGAGATAAGGGTGATAGAGAGAGAAAGGTATTAGAGTGTAAAAAGATAGAAGGAATGGTGGGGGCCGTGATAGAGAGAGAGAGAGAGGTATAAAAAGTAAAGGAGTGTCAATTGTGTAGTGATAGAGTCTAAGTGATGGGGCAGCGAGTGGGGTAGTAGTATGGATGGAAGAGTTTAGGAATTTAGGTGGTTGGACAGGTCAGTGCTTAGTAGTAGAAGAAAATATATGTGAAGATATATTCATATTTTTTTTTTTTTCATAATGTAACCTCGTGGGCATCGGTACCATTTTCCTCTTTCTCCGTTCTTCCATTCTCCGAACTTTCCATCTTTCCGACGAAGGGCTACGCCCGAAACGTCATACACTCTCTCTTTCCTTTCCTGAGCGTCCAATAATACTATCCATATCACGTCCTCACCTTGTTGTTTTTTTGTTTTTTTGAACTATATATATATATATATATATATATATATATATATATATATATATATATATATATATATATAGATGTTTATACATATCATTATCTACATATACAAGTACGAGTTGTGCGCGCGCGCGTATGTGTGGTGTGCGTGCGTGCGTGCGTGCGTGTGTGCGCACGCGTGTATGTATTATAATACTGCATATCTCTCGCTTTGATTAAGCTGTCAATAGTAATTATAATAAAATCCATTCTAATATAACACTGTTTGCTAAATCGCAATGAAATCTGAGTCGCAGTAAAGCTTATAGGTTAATTACTATGCTTGGAACATTTATGTAACATTTATTACTGTTCTTGTTAATACAACTATCTGCTGCCATGAGCATTTTCTTCATAATTCCTCATATTTCAAGCTTTTAATAGGACTGTTTTTCGTATTTTAATTTAATATTTATATTAATAATTCACGTAGTTGAAGAAGTGCTATAAATTTTCCAGGTTTGTGGATCGAACTGACTTCTCTTAAATAGCATGTGTTAGTAGTAGCCAGTGGAGGCTCGTGTATAGGATCTGTGGAACTGCAGCACCCCCTCTTTCCACTCGATATTATCAATAACATTCAATATAATGAGTCCTTTTTTCTTTGGCTCTTTCTTTATACTTGTACATTATATAATCCTTAAGCTTAATGTCAGTAGCCATCCCCTAGTTTATGAAAAAAATACAAGAATCCTTGTATAGAACTGTGCGCTTCACAGTTTCAACGACGTGGTCCGAGATAGGAAGCTGCACGCTAGGAAGAGAGAGAGAGAGAGAGAGAGAGAGAGAGAGAGAGAGAGAGAGAGAGAGAGAGAGAGAGAGAGAGAGAGAGAAAGAGAGAATACTGTGTTTCACGCAGTGCTGACCCTGATGCGCTGGTGTATGGTAGTGTTTCTTTTTGATTGATTCCGCGAGTGTTGTCCTTAAAAACGTGTTTATATTCTTGAATGTGATTAAGTGTAGAATTAGATTATTATCCTGCTTCCAGCTACAGTGTTGCTGCCAGGATTTGAAAAATATGGCAGATCCACCCCACTTATTTTGTGATTTAGGAGGGATTTTTGAAAAACAAGGGGGAATTCGCGGCGGTGTTCTGTGAACAAATTAAACACTACCCATCAAATATAGACCATCACCCACTGTGTCACTTTCCATGTTACACATTTTATACCATAGAAAGGGTCACTGTTGTTTGGGTTTTCTTACTGTTCCTGATAATAGTTGACTGCTACTCTTCTGCGTAAAGGGAGGCTCGTCTGTCCGATATAACCGTGTTGGCAACCTGTGCATGTGAGGATGTAAATGAGGTTCTTGGAGGAAAAAGAGAAGTTGGTCTTGATTTTAAACTTTGTTCCTTGTTTGAAAGTAAATTCAGAGCCTTCAAGTAGGTAGGGGCAGGTACCACAGTTAAGGCATGCATATTTTTTAACTGAAGGGGGTGGATGTGGTGTGTGTAGTTTGGCATTTGTTAAGAGTTTTTTCAATGATTTGTGTTGTCTTTTGCATTTAAGGATTTTATGTGTATTGATAATATTGAAATTCTTTTTAATCTTTCTTACACTCATTTATATTAAAATATGCTTTCAGTTTAGCATTCTGCCTTATTATTATTATTATTATTATTATTATTATTATTATTATTATTATTATTATTATTATTATTGTTTTTTCCTTTCCTATATATATATATATATATATATATATATATATATATATATATATATACAGCAGAGTTGAGCGAAAAAGGTACTTTTTACACATATCTTCGAAAACTCTGAACTTCTTGAATTTACATCTTTAAGCTCCGCAGCCCACTTGAAATTTTGAATGATGAGCCAAAAATCAATTTAAAACACGTTTGCCGTTCCTCAGTTTCATTTTTTTATATTCATTATTACGAATTAATTTTCTTCTGCAAAATCCTTTTTAAAAGCAAGAGAGTTGAAATCTCAAGCTCCAAAATATATATCTTCAGGCTCCGCAACACACTTACAATTTCGAAATTATATGAAATAAATAGACTTTTCGGCTTTGTTTTCTTTATTATTTTTAATACTAGGTCACCGAATATATGTGTTACATGAGGTCTAGATTACACACACATTAAGATAAAATTACATGTAAAGCAATATTTGATTCTTGACACATTTTGATGATAAAAATAATTAACATTTCCAATTTATTCGAAATAATTCCATGTTGCACTTACAAGAAATGTCAAATAAATCTTTTGTTGCATTGTTTTTAAATACATTACACTTTGTTTGAAACAGTGGCACGTTTTTTCTATTTCTCACAGATTTTGGTAATGCTTGGTATTTAAGATAAAAATTTAAGATTTTCGGTTTAACTGACTCACTCGTAACACAAGGGATGGATGCCTTTTGCCAAAGGAAAAATTATCTTGTCTGCTACAATCTAGACAATTTATTTAATTGAAGGAGCTTTCTTAACAACATTCTTTTCTTTTCCTCGTTCAAATAAAATACATTTTAATACCCCTTTGTAAGTTGGCAAAACTCGCTCGCTAAGATCATATGGAGTACCAAATATTGGGCATTCAGTATCATGATGCCTTATTGGCTCATGAGTCATCACTAAATGTAAACAACACTAAATTTAACATGATCATTAATTTTAATACAATGGCATAAAGTCAATGTACAAAGCAGAAAACTTCACACAGTTACAACGTACGTCCATGCGCAACGACCATTGCAGCGGCACTGGAAGAAAATTTCACACTCCCGTTCTCCTTGTAGCCAAGATATTAGTCAATTGTATTGAAACTTGGTATGCATCCTCTGAAGGATACCATATTTACTGCTTTGCATTCTGCTATGTAGAAATATGTATTCGTTGTGACTTATCATCTCTGAAATCCAAAATTCGACCAAAAATAGTAATTTTAAACATTTTCAATTGCGTTGTGGAGCATGAAAAAATATTTAACTGCAAAGTTCTTAGTACACCTTTCTTTAAACCCCAATTTGCAACAAAATATCAATTCTTGGTTACCAATTTTGAAAGTTGCATTTTTCGCTCCACCCTAAATATTCGCACTGTTGAATGCTCCCATCACCATGTCAGAGCCGACCGGGACAGTTTGTTTGACCCAGGCCAAATATTTGTTGAACAACTGGGTTTTTATGGCATGCATAATTACATCTGTATCCCTATCGCTTACGTCAGTAAATTTCCCAGGGAGAATAAGCACCTTAAAGTTACGTCTTTGGCGTTTAAAAGAAGAGAGAACGCCATACAAGACTAAATAGAAGCACCCGGAACTCTAACAAGTGTAGACGGGGCAAATTTTGTTTGGCTGAGAGGGTAAGAATCCTAAAAAATTCGCTTGAACCGAGGGTTTTCTTAAATTCCAAAAGTGAAGTACTTAGTTGGTACCCTCACAAGCAAAAAAGAAGACCCCCCCCCCCAAAAAAAAATACATACGTGTTGAAGACAGACTTCCCCGCTTACTGAGTAGTGAACGGAAATCGTAAACAAACTGACAATTTTCGGATATAACAGGAGCCGGTCAAAGGGAGACAACTCCATCAAGCCTAGACTGGGTTTCACTTCGAAGAATTTCATTTCCGGGGTCCTTTTCACAACATTGCTGACCAAGACTATATTCTTACCTCCATTCATAAAGAGGTTATGAGCTTCCGGTCAGTCGGTCTGATGAGTCGCCTATGTTACTAAGAGCAATAACAGGCGTGAAACTTTCTGACCGCCATAACCAACGGCCATGTAATATACTCTGAGGTCTTGAATAATTGTCACCCCACGCTTATTAATTTTTAAGATTCTTCCCCACCGCTTTTATTCCACCCCTTATTGAATTTTTTAATCTGTCTCCGGTGAAATTTTATTGTAAGTTATTCATATTGATACAACAGCTGGAGAATCTAATAATAATTTTATTTTACGTTAAAAACATTATATATATATATGACAAAAAAAAAAAAAGAACATTACAAATAATACCATACTTTATAAAATGAATAAGATATATAAACTAAATAACTAATTCTGCTTTAAAAAAAAATCAAGGGTCACAGCCTAGAAAATTTTGAAAAATGATTTCTCATTTAAGCACATGGCCAACAATTTGTGGGGAGGGACAAGTGGATTAAAGCGACCCAGTACATTACTGGTGCTGTATTTTATCAACCTCTTAAAGATGAAAGGTAATGCTAACCTCAGCGGGATTGAACTCAGAACGTACTGGGCCATAACTCTATGCTGCAAGGCACGTTACACAAGGCCAGTAATTTAAAGGGAAGGAGAAAGTCGATTAAACTGATTCCCGTTACTAGTATAAAACAACAAACTCAGGAATTCATTATTATTTTGACTGACATAAATTGTGAATCAGCATGACACCCCATCCCACCCAAAAACAGATGAAAGGAATGGGAAGAAAACGTGGAGTGTTCTATTTGTTTTCACGACGCATGGAAAAAAAGTATTCATCCACAGTATATGTACCCAACGTTCATGCGAGTGAGCCTTCAACAATTTAGGGCATTGATAACCCACCTGCTTATATGAATTTAAGCAAATGTCCAGCATACCCACTTATTCCAGTAAATAGCTGGGGTTTAAAAAATCAAGAGAGACAACCTTGAAAATTTTAAAATTTTATAGTTACCATCATATAATTACCGATTTTCCAACCCATCCCCGTTTATTCCAGCCCCCACCATTTATATGAGTTTAGGCAAATATCTAACCAACCTACTTATTCCAACCCCACGTATTATTTGGGACCCGAGTGTATGTGTGTGTTTGTGTGTGTGTGTGTGTGTGTGTGTGTGTGTGTGTGTGTGTGTGTGTTGTGTGTGTTTGTGTGTGTGTGCTTGTGTATGTATGTATGTAAATATGTAATGTACATGTATATACACTCACAGACACACACACGTATAGTATCTTTTTGAATGGATTTATTCATTAATCTTTGTATTTTTCTCATTTTTGCTCACATATTTTACATTTTACACATATTTTTCCATCAGATAAAGTATTTTTTTGCCTTGGCTTAATATGTATCACCGTTATAGTTTTATTTTGATCATTTATACCACCGTTTCAGTTATCAGTTAATTCCATTTATTCCTAGCCATCGCCTATCAGCTTAGTTAATTTCTCCATCGATTTAATAATATATTATGACAATCTTACATATGTTTTTAAATACATTTTCCACTTAGTTTAGGCTTCAAATGAATTTTAACTATACAGTGCGTGTGGATCCGGAAATATATATGCCTTGACGCTTGCTGGGATATATATTATACATTTCTTATATATTTTTGTAGATTTATATTTTTATCAATCTATAATTATAACATCATTTAAAATATATTTTGCTTCAGAAGATAAAGGAGACTTTTTAAATGGTCATATGTTTCACAGCAATACAATAAATTAAATGCCTGGTGCGGTAACGATTCTACCAACTCACCACCCTTACACCCAGCATAATATTAATCATTTTTATCTGTCGGTATATGTATGTCTCTTCTATTTTTTAAATTACTATAAATCTCCCACTGAGGAGAGAGTTGGTTTCCAACAAAGGTACAAGGCTCCATCTTTGGGATGTAGTTAACACAGACAAATTCATATTTGGAACTTGTAAAAAGTCTTGCATATTTTTATTGTTTCACTCACAGATTGCACTTACAATGTTCGAATCAGCCGGTCGATTTCTCTTTCTGAAAATCCCAGTTTATCCAGATTCTCCTTTAAGCCTTTACTAACAAAACCTAGTGGTCCAATTATTATTGGTATGAATATGAATTCATAGTCTGGATATAGATGCTGGAGGTTTCGAAGCAGTTGTCTATAGATAACCTTTTTTCTTTGATTTTCAAAGAGATATTTATATCTGCAGGACAACTGACCTCTATGATGGTACTTGTATGTATGTATGTATGTATGTATGTATGTATGTATATGTGTATATATATATATATATATATATATATATATATATATATATATATATAAGTATATTTGCCATTTAAATGTGGCTGACCCCTAAGGGTGGATGTTACTGTTGCTTTTAGCCCCAGGAGAACATCTCCTCCAGCTGGCTTATCGACACATATCTGTGTCCTGTCTATCTTTGCCAAGGGAAGTTATCCCTCCCATCTTGATCTGCGATACATACGGACCCGAGTTTCAGGGTTATTTCCCTTCTTCAGCGTACGATAATAGCCGACCTTCGATGAGAATGACAATCCCTTGGCAATATATAAGTCTTTTTCCAGTGAAGTTATTCACTGATATCGAAAAAGTGAAAACAAGCAATGTTAAATCTCTGAACGAGGTGTTAACAGTAACTGCACGATAAAGTGAAGTATATATCAGTGAATAACTTCACTGGAAAAAGATTTATATATTGCCAAGGGATTGTCATTCTCATCGAAGGTCGGCGATTATCGTACGCTGAAGAAGGAAAATAACCATAAAACTCGGGTCCGTACGTATCGCAGATCAAGATGGGAGGGATAACTTCCCTTGGCAAAAATAGATAGGACACAGATATGTGTCGCTAAGCCAGCTGGAGGAGATGTTCTCCTGGGGCTAAAAGCAACAGTAACATCCACCCTTAGGGGTCAGCCACATTTAAATGGCAAATATACTTCACTTTATCGTGCAGTTACTGTTAACACCTCGTTCAGAGATTTAACATTGCTTGTTTTCACTTTTTCGATATCAGTGAATAACTTCACTGGAAAAAGACTTATATATTGCCAAGGGATTGTCATTCTCATCGAAGGTCGGCGATTATCGTACGCTGAAGAAGGGAAATAACCCTGAAACTCGGGTCCGTACGTATCGCAGATCAAGATGGGAGGGATAACTTCCCTTGGCAAAAATAGACAGGACACAGATATGTGTCGATAAGCCAGCTGGAGGAGATGTTCTCCTGGGGATAAAAGCAACAGTAACATCCACCCTTAGGTGTCAGCCACATTTAAATGGCAAATATACTTCACTTTATCGTGCAGTTACTGTTAACACATCGTTCAGAGATTTTACATATATAGTTAAGAAAAATTTCTTTATAGGTATAAATATACCATAAACAAGTATATAAAAAATGGAGGTAAAAGAAGATAGTGAATCAAAATTAGATATAATACAAAAATGAATTCAATACATACACACGTTTTGAAAGACGATACAAATATGTAAGAAAAAATATAATCATTGTAATTACAATCAAATTTATGCATTGTCATTCTCATCAGTGTGGGAGAACACCAAAAAGTTTAATAAAATAAAATAAAATAAGATACAATTAGGGAGAATACAGATAGGGAATAGGGAAAAATCGGATATTTACAAACAAGTTGTAAAAGGGGAAAATAATAATAATAACAATGATAGAGAGAGAGACGAAAAAGAAAAAAGAAAGACATATCAATGTGTATGCAAGTCTATATATGCTGTAAACTATAACATAAAAATAAAAATCTAACGGATATGTTTAAGAAAATAGTAACAAGTCAAGACGAAGTGTAATGTGAACAAGGCCACGTGTGTATAGTAGAATATAACGCAACAGGTTCACTAGCAGAAAAAAGCCATTGAGAGTTATACGTATACATATTAATATTGAAAAACGAAAAATATATATATTACAAGAGGCTTAAAGCTGATAAGTAAGACTATGTTTGAAAAAGATACAATATTTAAGTAAAAATGTATTTACAAGCAGAGAAAAAACCCATAAAGAATTTAACAAAGAAAAGCAACGATCACAGACAGGACAGGCCGGTGTATTCAAAAAAGTTCTCTTACTAAAAAACTAGCCCAGGGTAGGGGAGACAATAAAAGAAGAATAGGAACAAAAACGAATATATGAAGGAGAAAATTATTATAAATTTACAAGTGATAGAAAAAAACGTATACACTTAACACATAAGGATATACAGTCATACATGGATACACACACATTTTAATTATAATTACTATGATTATAATTTTTTTCTTACATATTTGTATTGTCTTTCGAAACGTGCGTATGTATTGAATCCATTTTTGTTTTAAATCTAATTTTGATTCAACATCTTTTTTCCTCTATTTTTTAATACTTGATTATGGTATATTTATACCTATAACGAAATTTTTCAACTATTATTTTCATATTCTTATTACTTGCTCTAGCTGATTTTTATGAATATGATAAATCTTTATTAGAAATCATTTTTTCTCTCTCTTTGGATCTCTCAAAAAAGTTTGAATTGTTCTTTTTGAACTTATATATGTATATACATATATATATATATATATATATATATATATATATATATATATATATATATATTCTTGCCAAGGATCTATAATCCTTTAAGGGAAGTTTGCATCATAGTTTTCGGTTTTTTTAAAAAAATACATACATTATCAAAACACACACATCTCAGTCTGTCAAGGGTCGACCAACACGTTCGAATGTAATACTTCCTTGATGAAATACCCAATTAATCAGTTTCAATGTAAAAAATTTAATTTAATTTAATTTAATCAATTTCTCTAATTGAATTAATTGGATATGGCCACGGCTGTAGGAATAAGAATTTCATATTATATTGATTTGAATATCTTTGAATAAGCTGATGTCTATACGTCAATTTCTCTATTTTCTTCTTTTTCTCATTCATAAACATTTTAAAGACCAATATACACGAATGCAAAACTAAAATATTTAAGTTTTCACTGAACACTGATATAAACAGGAGAGCTAGGATGCCAAGATGCCTTAAAGGATTATAGGTTCTTGGCATGATTAAATTGAATTAAAAAAAAATCTTCGGAAGTGGATTTATATTAGTTTCTACCAATAAAATGGAGAAAATTGAAGTGAACATTTCTTTGAAAGATATTCCGATTCCGCCCAAAAAGGCATATATTAAGGACCTAATTCGAAAAACAACAGAATTCATCCATAGACTCAGATGGAAGGCATACCCCTTTGATGAGAAAACCTTTGCACTAACAAGTAACAAAACTGAAGTTAAGGACCAGCTACTAAGTAGAATTTTTAAGACCAAAGAATACTCACCACCAAATAGCCACCTTGCAGGTTTTGAGGACGAATTATCGAAAATTATTAAACATGTTAAATTTAAAAGATAACCCCATAGAGGAAATGGATATTTGTTGAAGCTAAAACGCATCGTATCGGAACTTAGAGGTAAAAATGGAATAATTGCTCATTCGGATAAAACTGGCAACTTGTACAATCTGGATATAAATTACTACCATGAACTTTTGAAAAAAGAAGTTACAAAATGTTATAGAGTCTCTAAAAAAAGTATGTTAAGAATTACTAACTTAATTTCTAAACAAATTATGGACAATCACAAATTGGATGATAGAACTGAACCTTTCATTCCTAAAAGACCGAGAATTATTTTAAAGGATCATAAGGAAAATTTTTATAGTAACCCTAAAGTTAGATTGATTTGCCCAGGAAAATCTGACCTGGGTAAACTTAGTAAAACTCTTTTAGATAAGTACATACCAGTTCTTAAGGAAATTATGACGCTACAACTCTAGTCTAATACATATGAGGATTGGTTTAACAATGTTAAATATAAAAGTAGAAATAAATTCATGCAAATAGATATTGATAGCTATTACTCTTCAGTTACCCAAATAATTTTAAATAAGGCCCTTTTGTTTGCGAAAAATAACTCGAATATAAATATGAATGAAATTAATGTTATTTTAGCTGCCAGAAAACTATTGTAGAGTTTGAAAACAAGTATTGGATTAAGATAGATAGTAGGAAGGCTTTGATATAGCCATGGGCTCAGCGGATTCTGCCCAAGTTAGAGATTTATTTGGTATCTATATTCTTTTTATTTTAAGAAGGGATTTTCCTGAAATTGCAGGAAGTTTATATAGAGTTGATACCCTCTTAACCACTAGGAGCCTATCGAATAGGAAACTGGAACTTTATAAGAAGAAATTTTACAGTTTTAGAATTTTAGACTCACGATAATGATAGAAAATGAAGATGAATCAGTTAACTTCCTAGGTGTCAATGTCAATCTCATTATTGGCAACTATGAGCCCTACCATAAACCTAACTCCAATCTTAAGTACATAAATGTCGAAAGTAATCATCCCGGTTCTGTAAAAAAATTTTTGGCTTATAATATTTCTAAAAGAATTTTCAATCTATCGTCTAATAAGGATATCATTGACAAAAATGCAAAGCTGGGTATAAACAAAAATTGAAGTATTATACAACATGGATATTTCTCATGTTAGTAAAGATTTTAAACAAACTGCCAGAAATAGGAATAAGGATAGGGTAAGTAAGGTTAAATATCGAAATGAGAAAAATGATATACAAAGTACGACAACCAATGTGTTACTACGTTCTTCTAATTATCCTCATACGATTAGGAATATGAATAATAGAGTAAAAATACAAACCCCTTATATATTTAATAAAGTTGGAAAATTTGAAAATTATAATGCATCTCCTGATAAGAATGACATTATTTGGTTTGTAATTCCATTTGCTAAGCAAATTACGACTAATTTGGTTGGGTCTTTATACAAACTTTTTTCTAAACACTTTACAAAGGAAAAAAGATATTATAATATTATTGACCCTAGAATTCTTAAAATTGCCTTTTCTGTATCAAATAACTTGTCTCAGATTATAGCTTCAATTAACGAAAAGAAATTATCTAACTTTTATTATCATAATTATAACCAAAGTAAATGCAACAAAGGTAATGCTCTTAGAATAAATGTTACTAAGAAATGTGTACTACAGTCGTATCCCATTCCAACTTTTTGAGTGTAGGTAATGCAGCAAATAACAACCATACTGAAGGTAATGATATAAAACAAAATAATAATACGAGTAGTAATGAAAATATATTTTGTAATTGCAAGGTTAGAAGTAAATGTTTATTTAAAAATTATTGCAAAAAAAAAAAACGTTATATACAGGTGTAAAGTAAAATCTAAAGGTAAGAATTTCTTTTACGTAGGGGCAACGCAAAATTTTATCAAGAGACGAATATCTAATCATATTTACACCTTTAACAATTGGAACAAGTCTTCTAGTACCAGCCTCGGTGAATTTATTTGGGACCTGAAAGACAAGAAAAAAGCTTTTCTGTGGAGTGGGAAATTATAAGTAAGGCTACTGTTTATAAGACTGAAAGTTCTTTCTGTTTTCTCTGTCTTGAAGAATTGTACTAAATCCTATTTTCCAGGTGGTGCATGGAAAGAAATTATGATAATTTTATGATAATTATAATTATGATAAAATACGAGAATTGAGACTGGTTTTTCATGTGTCCAAGCCTGTAAGTGGCCTCTCAAAACTACCATTAGATATTATATTATCATAAATAAATCAATTATATATTAAAGTTACCAGCACTTTGAATCTGTCGGAATTTCATGTTTAGTACATATATAACTGTAAAGAATTAAAAAATTCTTAGTAAATATCAAATAAATATTAAATATTATATTAAATACTAATATTAAAATATTAATATTTCGTCTTATATAAGAGAAAGGTAATTGATTTTTCATGTATTCATGCATGTTTATGAATATTCAAAAAACTACCATCAGATATAATATTATTATATTATAAGCTATTTGAAATTTGAATCGGTTGATACTTCACTTTTATTACACTAGCACATGTAAATATAAGCATTAAAGAATGCTTAGTATATATAATATTGATATAAAAATACTAAATGGTAAAGATGTAAATTAAGTTTCCTACACAGGTGACAGTATCATTGTGATTTGCAATAAATTCAATTAAGCACGTTTATCATGACTATACAGTTGATATTTTACAATATATATTTGTTAAACCAAGTTAGCGATAAACACATTGATTTATAGTGATTATAGCTTTAGTAATTTTAGTTTCATCAATTGTATTTGGTAACGTTTAAGTTTTCCTTTGTTTACATAGTTGCAATGACCATAACTATTGCGCACAAATATGAATAACGTGATACTGTAATATGATAAATAATTAGCAGTTTTCGATACGTCATATTTTTTGTTGGTTTCCCTATTTTAACAAACGCACGCGCAATTACATGATGAATGTTACCACTCTCTCTCCCCCACTCCCACTCAACATCTCTCTCACTCTCTCTCTCTCTCTCTCTCTCTCTCTCTCTCTCTCTCTATATATATATATATATATATATATATATATAACACCTAGTTCACCCTAACTGCAACACCACCACCTATAACAACTATTATGTATAACAAACGCATGCGCACAACTATATCATACATATTTGTTTATAAGTATGTATGTATGTATGTATGTGTGTGTGTATATATATATATATATATATATATATATATATATATATATATATATACTCATAACGGTTTTTTTAATACATACATTACAAAAACGCACACATGAGTCTGTCAAGCGTCGACCAACACGTTGGAATATATCTCCTTTCTGGAAATTCTCCCTGATGGAATACCCAGTTAACCAGTTTCAATACGAAAATTTAAAATTAATTTGATTTAATTTCTCTAATTCAATTAATTGGATATGTATGTATGCATGTATGTATGTATGTATGTATGTATGTATGTATGTATGTATGTATGTACGTACGTATGTATGTATGTATGCGTATTGGTGCTTGCGTGGCTGTGTGATAATAAGCTTGCTTCCCAACCAAATGGTTCCGGCTTTAGTCCCACTGTGTGACACCTTGGACAAATGCCTTCTACTATAGCCTCGGGCCGACCAAAACCATGTAAGAGGATTTAGTAGATGTAAACTGGAAGAAGCCTGTCGTACACACACACACACACACACACACACACACACACACACACACACACACACACACACATGTGACTTTTTATTACTGGAAAAAGCATACGTATTTGCGTTCGAGATCACTTCTCATCCGTAGCCGGTGATTGCCACACGCTGATGACGGGTTACTACCCAGAAACCCAGGTCCATGTGATCAGGCACAGACAGTGTGTCGTTAGCCAGCTAGAGGAGATATTTTTCTGGGGCTATAAACTACAGCAGCATCGTCCCATATGGGTCAGCCACATTTAGGTGGCAAATATACTTCACGATATCGTGTTGCTACTGTTTACATCTCGCTCAGAGATTTATTATTGCTTATATATATATATATATATATATATATTAGTTTATGTATATATTAATATTATCTCAGTTTAAAAAAAAAACCTTTGATAATGTAAATATGTTAATAGTTACCAGAGGAAGCAAAATTACACTAGAAAACAAGATATCACAGCCGTTTTACAGGTAGAGATACCAAGTTAAAGTGATACATTTTGAGAAGATATGAATAATAATAATAAATGGAGCAAAACGCATATAAATAAAAGTTCCTTTAATTCCTACACATGTTTCAAAATATATGAGAGCTCCTTCACAAAGAAGTAATAGCTGCTGGGATTCCTCATATATTCCTCTTCAGGGAATTCATAATAAACATATAAGAGCAAGACAAATACGAAATGATGAGGTAACTTACGAGCAAAGAAGTTACATGGCCAGTGACCGTTAGAACGTTTGTTTACATAGAGATATAAAGGGAGGGGGTAGTAAACGTGATGCTAAAGGTTTAAACTAAGTGAATTATTGAAATAGGGGGAGAAAGACAAATATGTTGTAGTACTGGTAAATTTGAAAGAGCGTGAGCTAATTGCTGAGTCAAATATGGAGGAAGGGAGAGAACTAAGGAAGTATATCAAAATAAAATATATACTATATAAGGGAAACTAATTACGTATTCATATGTAGTGAAGAAAGTGAATAAAAATAAATGAAACATCATAGCCTAGTGATATATTATATTATATTATTGAACGGATATTAACGTTAGTTAATGGTAAAGCAAGGTACAGGATATTTACTTGAGACGTAATAATGATAATAACATACACGTTAACCAGAAGAATAGAAATACTTAGTTGAAGTCACCGAAGGCACGAACAACAACCTGTGTGGCATTACTAAGAAGAATTTACTTAGCTAACTGAAGAAGGGGAAAATAAAGAACTAGTGGTGAATGAGGCAGAAGTATATATATGTATATATATATGTATACATACACATACACACATATATTTATATACATATACACACACACGCACACACACTTATACACACCTTCACATACACATATGCACACATACGCACACCTATACATACATTCCTGTATATATACATACATGCACACGCACACACACATATATATATATATGTATATATATATATATATATATATATATATATATATATATATATATATATATATATATATATATAGGTGTGATATATATATATATATACATACATACACACACACCCACCCACACACACTCACATACACACATATGCATATATATATATATACATACACATGTGTTTTGTTTAAGATTATAAAAATATTAAGATTAATAACCTACTGATTTGAAGCGAAGAATATAAACATGATAAATGAAACACCATTACCCTGTGATATATCAATATACTTATGTTAGCGCTAATCAATGGAAGAACGAGGTACAGGGTGTTTTGTTGAGAAATAATAATAATAACAACAATATACATGCTTATAAGGAGAAGGTCGGATATAAGGCAAAATAGCTAGTGGTACAAAACAACCCAAGTAGTAATTACTGGGAAGGAAATTATTAATCAACTATAGAAGGGGAAAAGGCAAGTTATGGTGGATGTAGAAGTAGATATTATTCAGAGGACATTTAGTAAGAAGAAAAAAAGGTAATAATAAAAAATTAAAAAAAAAAATGCTTAAAGCCTAACCTAGTTGGAATGATGGAGCTAACGGTAATAAAAGAAGGTATGTTTCTTGAAGTGCTGACAGCGGTACACCCTCTGAGTTATTTGGTTAACTAGGCGATTCTTGGAGAACAGGATATAAAAAAGCTCCAAGTTACAAAGAGGGCAGAAATCCCTACCCTTGTCATAGGGAACTGAAGTGGCCAGTATGGACCGTTCCAAAGAGAATTGCTTATTGCAATCCTTCAGCTCCCAAATAAATTTACTTAGGCCGGTAGTGCTAGCTTTATTTCTATCCCTAAACGACGAATAATGATTCGAGATTCTCTTGGAATCAGTATGTTATTAATCTTAATATTTTTATAATCTTAAACAAAACACATGTGTATGTATATATATATATATATATATATTATTTTGCTTAAAAGAGTTCCAACACTGTCTGTTTTTTATGTTTTATTTATATTCCTGCAGAACTAATGTGGGGTATAGAATATGGAATATACAATATATAATATGATATACAATATACAATATAAAATAAAATAAAATAAAAATGGATGGCACCATGAAAGAAAGTATTGAATGTAGATGAAATATTGAGTGTTCAATATAAAGGATCAAATATATAAATATATAAATATAAATATATATATATAAAGGCGACTCGAGTTTCAGGGCTATTTCCCTTCGTCATGGCCGGTATGACAGACTTTAACAGACTGTAATAAGTTGGCTGGTTTTCTGTCTTTTATACCAATTCCTTTGGACGGCAGCAGTAGGTGTTTGGCTATTTTTAGAATTGATGTTAAATCTATTTTTAGAAATGATGATATTTTAATTTATTGTTTTGTGTGGGTTGTAGGGATAAGATTTTTAAACCCCAGTAGGTGTTTGGCTGTTCTTAGAAATGATGCCAAATCTATTTATAGAAATGATGATATCTGAGAGATTTTTTGTGTTTTGGTTACAGGGATAAGATTTTTAAACCCCAAGTAAGATGGATTTAATCATTGTTTGTTAAGAGTGGGTTTGAATTTCTTAATAAAGTCCTTTTCTTTGCATTTTCTTTCAATTTCATTCCGGTTGTAAAGTTTATGGAATGGAAATATAATAAAAGTTTGATGACCACATGTTGCTAGATGGTTACTCAGTGGTATTTGGCGGACTTCTGGGTTTTTAATCTGTTGTCGATGTACCCGTGAGCGTTCCGATAGTGCATTACCTGTCTGGCCAACGTACAATTCTTCACAATTAGGGCATTTGATGCAGTAGATTAGATTTCTACTTTTGCAGTTCATGTTCGCATTGGTGAATATTTTCCCTGTTTTTGTGTTCATATATGGGCCGGTATGGATTGA